>NW_004955541.1:2170022-2189385 GCF_000276665.1 Chinchilla lanigera | reverse complement strand
AAAAAAAAAGAAACAGCCAACGAAGTGAAGAGACAACCTATGGAATGGGGTAACATTTTTGCCAACTATTCCTTGGACAGAGGGCTAACATTTAGAATATATAAAGAACTCAAAAAAATTAGACACTTTCCAAAATAAAAGACCCAATCAAAAAATGGGTAACTGAAATGAATAGATATTCTTCAGAAGTACAAATGGCCAACAAATACATGAAAAAATGTTCAACATCGTTGGCCATAAAAGAAATAAAAATTAAAACAACACTGTGATTCCACCTTACCCTGGAAAGAATAGCCATCATCAATAGATTAATTAACAACAAATGCTGGTGAGACTCCAGGAGAAAAGGAACCCTTCTACACTGTTGGTGGGAATGTAAGCTGGTACAACCACAATGGAAACCAGTGTAGAGGTTCCTCAAAACACCAAAGCTAGAAATTCCATTTGGTCTAACCATTCCCTTCAGGTGATCTCCCAAAAGAGTTAAGCCATATTACAGTGCTGTGTGTATACCACATTTACAGCAGCATAATTCCAATAGGTAAATCTTGGAAACAGCCTGTATGTCCAATAACAGATGAATGGATAAAGAAAATGTAGCATTTGCACATGGTGGAGCACTACTCGGTCACAAACAAGGATAGAATTAAGCCATCTGTAGGCAGGAAAACTGATATGCCTTGAGACCATAATGGTAAGTGAAATAAATCAGACCCATGAGCTGAGACAGCATACGGCTTCTCTTCCTTGAGAAACCCAGGTATGAAGGAGGAACAGGACACAGACAGTGGGAGGCAGTGGGTCGTTTTCAGACGAGAAGGGACATGAGGGGTGGAAGGAGGGGAGGGAAAGGGAATGAGAAACGGAAGGAACTGGGGGAAGGAGGTGAGGCTTCTGCAGATGGGAAGGAGGGGAAGGGAGGAGGCTGGAGAGAGGAGGAGCTGGATGCGCTGCGTGAACCGGCTCCCACCACGGCTGCAGTCACTGTGCACTGCAAGCATGGACTAAGAAAGATAAAATGAAAAAGAAACCAAGCGCAAACTCCTCTGTGTGTGCATGTGTACGTGCATGCGTGCATGTGTGTGTGCACGCGCGTGTGCGTGCACACTCCACTCTGTCCTTTGCAACCAGCCCAGCTGTAGCAGCCTCTCTGGAGCTCAGAGTATGGTGAGGAAATACTACATCACCACGAAGAAGCCAGGGCTTCTTGGAAAAAATGATCCTTGTTATTTCAGGAGCTAATTCCTTTCACAGAAACAGGAGACCACGGTAAACCTACTCAAAAACGAGCTCAAGAAACCACAGTGAATTTGCTGAGAAAACAAAAGGTGAAAATCAGAAAAGGTTTCCAATTTGCCACATAAGTGGTAACACACAAGGCTGGACAAGAGGTCATTCCCCATCAACCTGGTAAAGGCCACCAGGGGTGACAGGCTGGAGGCGCTCAGGACGTAGCCCCAAGCTATAGGGGCAGCAGCCACTGCTCTCTAAGGAAAGCAGGGAGTAGCTAGGAAGCCACAGCCTTTATCTCTGCACCACACACACACACACACACACACACACATGACTCAGGCGGTTATGCAAACATCTACATCACAAAAACAAACAAAACTAAGACAGTGTTCTGTTCTTTGGGCCGAAGAATGGAGGTAAGCAGGCAGAGCAGGCCATGGGGCAGCACCCACCTGCTGAGGGCAGAGCAGATCCTCCCAGGAGCAGCACCAAGACCAGCTCTCTGAGGACACAGCCCAGCAGAGGACCGTGTGCATAAGTGGCTCTCTACAGAGGAAATATGCTGGATCTGCAGAGGCCACACCCAGATGGAGTGTAAGACAGTCATAGGTCAGGACAGGGTGAAAGGAGATGATTTTTCCACTTTTCGGTCTTCTGTAGTATTTTATACTTTATCACATGCACTTATCACCATTTCAAAAGCCTACTTCTTAAAAATGATCAGAGAAAACCAGGTGTGGTGACATATGCCCGTAATCCCAGCACTTGGGAGACTGAGGCAAGAAGATTGCTTGAAGTTTGAAGCCAGCCTGGGCTATATAGTGAGTTCAAGGCCAGCCTGAATAACATAGTGAGATCCTGTCTCAAAAAATAAACAACATGATCAGACAAGCCATACATAGTGGTATAGGGAGGCTGAAGCAGGAGGATCACAAGTTCAAGTCCAGCCTGGGCAACCTGGCAAGACCGTGTCCCAGCTGGTGGTATAGTTCAACAATACAGCACCTGCCTGGCAAGTGCAAGGTCCTGAGTTCAATTTCTGGTACCAGAAAAAAAAAAAGGAGCATATCCAAAAAAAGACCCTGTCTCAAAGTTCAAAGACAATAAATAAGAGGAGACTGTGTAGCTGAGGGTGAAGGCCTGGGTCCAATGGGGGTAGGGGTGGTATCAGACAGGTATGAACCATGAGGAGTCTCAATTACAAAGTCCTCTCCTCAACTCCTCTACCCCTGGGGCCTGCGAACAGCACAGCACTCAACCTCACAGTCAGCCTGAGGAGCTGCCCAAGCCCTGGAGTCAGGCAGCAGCTACATGAACAACACAGAAGCTGCCAGGCCTAGGCAAAGTCCTCTAACCTGCGGCCCCTGAGGAGGACCCCCGGAGACTGCATAGTAGTCCACATGAAGACCACCGCTACCCACGCCATCCAGCAGTCTCCTCTTTTCCAGATTAGGAAGCAGGGCAGGGACTGTAAAGGGAGAGACTGACTTCCCCATGAAGGCAGTGGTCCTCTATTTGATAATAACACTCAACTAATTCTGCGTTGGTAGATTTAACACACTTTATAGTGTGTGATAATAATAATTTTAAAAATTATTATTATAATTTAAAAATTTTAAATAATTAAAAAAAAACTATACAGAACCTTTTCCAGGAAGAAGCACAAAAGGGCAAATTTTGCAAAGTTTTAGAGGCTGCACAAATTCCACAATTCTTGGTACCTATCCCAGCCTCTCTTCTCCCGGTTGCTCAGTTTAGAGCCCTAAGTAGAACCCTGGCCACCAGAGGACTGCTTCCCAGCCTGCCTTGCAGCAAGCAGTGGTCCAAGGCCAGGCACAGGTGCACAGCCCCAGGGTCATCCTCAGAGAGACCTCACTCCTGTACTTCCAAGCCTGGGGGAGCGGGGAGCAGGGACCGAGGAGCAGGAATGGGCCCAGGAGCAGGTGAACTGGGAGGAAGGAGCCCAGGACTTCACGGCCACCCTGAAACTCCCCCTAAAAAAAGACAATAACCAACCAGCAGGTTTAAAACAACCTGTGGTCCCTGGGCCACAGACACCATGGCAAATACCTGCCTCACCGAGGTCCAGTGGAAACAGTCTTAACACCCAATTCAAGACTCTCCCTGGTGTCTAAAAGCTCTGCAAAATGGCTTTAGAAAATACTATGAGCCCACCATAAAATCCTGATCCTAACCTCCAAATGAAGACACTACCATTATCCAAGTTGTTTATTCAAAGTGATTCTGTTGCCAGGATAAAGAGTCATTTAAAATTCTGTAACAGTAGAGGTTTCAATAGAAAAACTGGGGCAACGAGCCTAAAATGCTGGAACAGAGCCCTGCGCGCGGTTGCCATTTTGGCATGTGAAAGTTGCCGTTTCTCAGAAGTCCTGGGGGTAGTCCAATCTTCATATAATAAAATAGCTGGACCAAGATTAACATGCAATAAAGACTCATACTGCAATAACTACTTAGAACCTGCAGTTCCCAGGGTGCTCACAGTAAGAAGAGCGCTCACAACCCCACATAAGGCACTGAATGCTCCACAGGGGGGGATGGCATAACCACACTGTCAAACGCCATGAATGAGAACAACTTAAATTACACAAGGCGAGTTGGGAAGGTCTGCAGGATCGCCAACCGGAAGAAACACAAGCGGGAAGTTCCCGAGCAGTGCGTATAAGACAACACCAACTCTGCCCCCTGGGAGGCACAGGCTGTCCAGGGTCTGCCGACCACAAGGTCCCCAGCTGAAGGTGGTGACTAGGGAGGAGACCCAGGGCTCCCTCCCCTTGTGCTCTGTGCTATCAGTGGTCTGGCCCCATCAGCACCTGTTACTTCTTGGCCGAGTCACAGTGGACCCTGGAGAGCCTTTGACCTGCCACAGATCCCCCTCAGTCACGGCTGTGCCCAGGGATGCAGGGAAAGAGCCACTTCAGATCCAGGCCCCTCCTGTCCTCCTCTGCCCTGCCAACTCCTCTGGGCTCCCAGACCTCCGAGTCCTACTTCCTCTACCCGCTCCAAACCACACTCCCATCCCTCATGCGCTACTGGGGATCCCAGGAACTCCCTCCACTAGTCGCTGGTGCTCCCCACCCCAGCCCTGTTCCTCTATTCCCCTAAGTCCTAAGTCGACACTCCCCAGAGCTGCCTGTCCTGGCTGTCTCTTCTCCTTGCCCCCAGAGTCCACTCTTCCCCAGAGCTGCCCAGTCAGGCGCTCCACTCCACTCCCTCCCACAGGCTCTTCTACTTGCTGCTGTCTCTGCTGCTTCTGTCACCTCCCTGCCACTGCTGCCCAGGGCTCAGTGCTGGGCCCCTGCTCTGCTGGCACAGGCACAGGCCACGCCACCTGGGGGCTATATCACGTCCTGCTGCTACAGCTCCAAACTCGGCCTCCCAGCTCACCTGGAGAGAATACCAGGTTTGCCCAACACACTGCCCCTGGCGTCTCCCCTGGGGGCCTCATTCAACAGTCTCACTTTGTTGTTGTTTTTTTTTGTACCGGGAATCGAACTCAGGACCTTATGCTTACAAGGCAGGCACTGTGCCACTGAGCTATCTCCCCAGCCCAACAGTCTCACAGAAGCAGCTGAACCCACTTCCACACGGCCCAGGCCAAAGCTCCCATCCTGGTGGGTTCCTCCGTCGCCCTCTCTGCAGACCCTAGCCTCATCCACCACCCAACACTGCCTGTCTGGACAAGGCCCACCACCTCACACAGGGCTTCATGTGTGGCACCCACAGGGCCCCCACCCTGGCGGGCAGCTGAGGGATCACACCCCACACAAATCAGACACATCCCGCAGCTGCTCAGAGCCCTCCAAAGGTGCTGGCCTGCTGTGAGGGCCCTCTGCACACCCCTCCAGAGCCTCCCTGCAGCCCTGCTCCTGTTCACTCACTCGACCCCAGCCATCTGGCCCCCCAGCTCATCTGGTACGGCCAGCTCAGGACCAACCAGGTGTCTACCTGCCCCCTCCTGGTCTCTGTCCATCTCCTCAGTGATACTGCACTACAGCAGTCTGAGTCCCCACCAACAGCTGCCCCCACCTGCTCCCCTTTCCTGCCCAGCACCTTGCATCTAACTTACTACATAAGGCCATGCTGGGCAGAGGCCACATCACCAAACTCACCACGGAGCTCACCGCCTCGGAAAGCACCAGCCCTGACGGAGCCCAAAGACTTGGCCTTTGATGAACCCAGCGGGAGGGTGCTCTGCTCAGGCCGTACCCTGAGGCAGGGGATGGCACCAGCACCCACTGGACGGCCCGATCCTCAGGACACCACTAGTGCCCCATTAGTATGTACAATTACTAATTGAAATTTTTAATTAAAAAATAAAACCATTCAGTAAACACTGAAGAAAATATAAGCCACTAGCCTGTTGTCAAGAGTGGATAGTCAACTGAAATATGCAGCTGCAAGTATATTTCTAACTGCTGGTTTTCAAATCCTTTGACTACCCTGAGAAAAATCACACAGGCACTGAACGAGGGATAAAAGAAAAGCCACTTTAACTGAGCAGAAAACTTAGGTTTTAGCTGCAAGGATCAAAAAAGTGTACATGTCCCAGACTCTAGAAAGCTGCAAGAGGAAGAAGATCATGAGTTTGAGCCCAGACTGGGAAATTCTGCAACTCTGTGAGACCTTGTTCCAAATGAAAGATAAAGAGCGGAGGATACAGCTCAGCGTGAAGGCCCTGGGTTCAGTCCCCCATACCACCAAATAAATATACTTGGGAAAAAAAAAAACAAACTGTACATGGCAAACACCAGCTCTCGGTCCATGAGAAACAGCTAATTCAAGGCCCCTGCTCCACCAGGGGCCCTCCACAGTCTTCCCGCCCCCACAGCAGCCATCTCACACAGGTCATTTTGTTAGGAAGGCTGAGGCAGAGCGGATTCTGTTCCCACCAGTTTATGAGGACAGGTATTCCTCGCAGAGCTGTTTCTCCTGTCACTCTTTGCTAAGCCCTCATGCCTCGTATGACTTGGGCAAAGTTCCTTCCACAGGAAGAGGCACAATACAGCCAGACGCTTACGCTCCAGGGTGGGGCTGTTCCACTGGATGACTGGCTTCTAGTCCCCAGATTTTTGCAGCACAACTAGTCTAGAGCTGCAGTCCACATACCACAGTAAAAGCCTGGAAGGGACCCTGGAAATCACCTACAGCTGCTCCAAAAACTTCCCTGTAGGGACGACACCTACAGGGTCAGAAACAGCCCAGAACAAGCACAAACAAGATGCAGCACCAACGCCAAGCCGGGGCTATGTTTCCATGCAGAAAAGAAGTCTGGAAACAGCAAGCTTGTGCCCAAGGAAGAGCCCAGTCCCCAGGCCCAGGCGGGCCCTCCATCTTGTACCACCTGTCTCCCGAGACTCCACGGCCCGTGCGAGCTGAAACGGCAAGTCCACGGCATCACAAAAGTCAGGACAGTTTCCACTTCATTTCCACTTACACAAGTGGCTAAGCAGTGCTCAGAAAGCAGCCTCCAGGAACCAGTAACCCGCTGGGAGGTCAGAGATTGTCCCATTTAGTCCACTTTTGTCGGGATATTAGAGTAGTAACAAAATAAACGAAAGTAGCTATGAAGTCAACAAAGAAATCAATTTTTATTAAACTAACACAGGTGAGAAAGCTCAGCTCACTCCCCAGTCTAAGGCAGAGTGTATACAGGATGAAACAGCCAGCTGGGAACAGACATGCGGTCAGGTTCACAATCAACTGGAACATCAGGAAGAAGCGAGAAATATTGCCTCTTGGGAGAAATATTATTCTTGGAAAAATCAGGCAGTGTTGTTTTTCTTTAAGCTAGCCCCCTAAAAAAGTATAAATTTAACGCTAGGAAAAGTAGGGCAAACCAGCCTCAGAGGTCAGGTCCTCAGCCTGTGGGGTGACACCGTGCCTGATTAAATGTGCCCTGCTTCTCCCACTTCCAGCCAGCACGTGTGCACCACCCTAGCCTCCAGCCTGGCGCGACAGAAATGCTGGCGGCGGCACCGCTCTGCAGTCGCAGATCTGTCAAGGGAGGGCTTGACTGCACCAGCCGTGGCAGGCAGGGCCCAGTGGCCACAGCGAGGTGGCCCACAGCATGGCTCTCCGACAGCTTTCTAGACACAACTTTCTGACAGCTTTCAAATACAGAGTGGTTTCCGAAAGTCCAAGGAATATATTTAAAGATCATCGTCAGAATCACAAATATAGTCCCGGAGTCGAGGGGTTAAAATTTTTTTAAGTATGGTCCAAACCAAGCCCTGAGCACTTAACACGCAGAGTTCTAGTGAAAAAAGCAGGGTACTCTGTGCTTCTGGTCTCACCGCCCTTCCCCCATTTTACAGTCAGTGAGGCTCTCACAGAGCCTGAGTGTGCATGATGATATACATGCACATTTAATGTACTGGACATCAGAGCAGAAAATTTTGAATGCTAGATATTATTTGAATATGACTGTTGGATATTTACTTAAAACTCATAAAAAATCAATTACACACATTAACACACAAGGCACGATTTCTAAAAAATAACCAAAGTTTCTAAAGTAACAACAAAACCTTGGCAAGAAGAGGGACTTCATCTCACAACTTTACAATCTAATGCCAGGCCCAGTGGCAGACAGCTGGAGTCTCCCGGCTGCTGCTTTCAGTCTGTTGAGAGGGTCATTGGGCTGACGACTGTAACAGCCACCCAACCTCACAGAGACGCCAAAGGGAAGGGCGTTTCGCTAGCCTTCCACATACCTGGACACTGTCTCAAAGGTGACACCAAACCCAAGTGCTCTGTTCTCCCTACAGGCTGGCTGCAATTTGAAGCCAGAAGGAGAACTTTTGGACCTTGCAGCTTTCAACCCCACTGTTCTGCCTTGCGGTGAAGTGGTTCCCTTCCCTAGGCGTGGCTCTGGGCCCATCATTTTCCCGGGGGCTGAGGGAAGCAGCCCTCCCCACCTTCCGGGTTAGCACTGACACTCCCTTGGAGGGTGCTGTCCAGCTTGGGTGGCAGACACGAGCTTTCCAAAACTGCATGTCACTGGACAGCTCAAATTTTACCACTCGCAGCAAACACTGCTGGTGGTTTCCTTTGAAGGCTCTGTTCACATTGTGAGAAATATCCGTGTGCCGATTTTCTTTCCTTGTGGTCCATGAAACAAGCACTTGTGACCAGTCTGGGCTACAAAGTGAGCTTAAGGTCAGCCTGAACTGCATAGTGAGACCCTGTCACTCACACACACATGCACACACACACACACACAAAACCAGAACAAGCACTTGTTCAGTGAGCAACTGCAGAAGGCTCATCCTGAACCTGCCAACCCCCCTGGAGATGAGCCATGTACTTGTGCATCTGCTTCATCAGAGGATGAAAGATGCTCAACAGACCCTAAGGACATTCTAAGTGGCACTTTCTACTGCATGGCAGCGCAGAACAGGACAGCTAAGAGTGTGGGGCCACCACCTTGATTCTTGCTCAGGCACCAGCAATTTTACTCACTGCCAGTTCTGCACCTTCTGCGTAAAGAGTGACGCAAAGAGATAAACACTCTCGTCGTCACTAGGAAAACTGCCTTGACCTCACGGAGCCCTGGGAAGGTCTCCAGGCCACCCCGGGGGTTCTGCAGTCACACCTGGACAACCACAGTGCTGGCAGGCATGTGCCTTGGTTCCAGGGTGGCACCATTTCCTGCCTCCCTCTCGACAGTGCCCTCCAGCCCTGCACTCCCTCCACACCTAGGCTGTTGCCACGCAGCTCATCCGCCCCTGCACGGGGCATCTCACCCCTGTGCCTCTGTCCAGGGCTCCATGGCTGCCAAGCAGGGCCTCCCTCCACCCTTCCTCTCCACAGATGGGATCTGGGCCCCAGCGGCTGACAAGGGCCCACAGGCTGAACGAATCCAGCTCTCCTGCCTACGTTTTAAAGTAGGTGGGAAAATAATCAAAAGAACAACACTTCACGATGTCAGAATTACATAAAATTTCAGTTTCAGTGCCCGCCAGTAAGGTGCAATCAAAGCCCCACCACGCCCTGCTGTCTGTGCCAATGAGCTGCCTAGTTCCATCAGAACTCCCATGCCCCACACAGGAAAACAGCTGCACTCAGGGCACAGACCAAGACCCACCCCGTGGGCATGCACTGCACCACTCCCCAACCCCCATCCCTCGCTGGCACCACGCAAAACCCTCCTGGAGCCCTGTGCCCTCATTCTGGGGGGACTCTTTCCACAAAGGACAGCCCCCACAACCCTAAACACCCCAGCCCAGCCCCCACTTTTACAGCTATTGCTGTCCTAGGAGTTTGTGCCCTGGCTCCTCACTGGGCTGGTTATCTGCAGCAAGGTAACTAGTCAGTTCACCATAGGTCATGAATAACCTCAATAAAAGACTAGATTTTAAACTAGCAAATATCACAACAACCAAATCAATGGCTTCAAAGGATGGTCTTTTAAAACACTGTACACTGCCAGGTGTGGTGGCACACAGCTGTAATCCCAGCACTGGGGAGGCTGAGGCAGGAGGATCGTTGCGAGTTCGAGACCAGCCTGGGCTACATAAGTGAGCTCAAGGCCAGCCTGAACTGCATAGCCAGACCCTGTCTCAAAAACACCAAAAACAAAACAAAACACTACACTAAGTCATTCAAGGCCAGTTCAAACACTATTTGCAACTATCTCCAATAGAAAGAGGAATCAAAGAGGAGACACCACCCACTTAAGACAGACCTGTAGTAAGTACATAGGTTCAACTATAACATGGAAACAAGGTTCAAGAATCAATGCATAACCCCTAACCACTATGATGAATGTTCTTTACTGTATTTTTTTTTTAAATGCTGGCCATGGCTCACTACATTAAGCTGAGTTTAGACCCAAAGTTTGAAAAAACAATGCTCCTAAAGTAAAGCTCACTTCCAGAGACCCCAACTCCAGACTCTCAAGGACTCTGCTCCGGAACAGTGGGAAGCACCAAGCGCCTGCAGATCACTGGGTGCCAGCAGCCTCCCTCCACTCCCAGTGCACATGAACCTGCTTTTTTCCTGACCAGAGACCTGAGGGCAGAGGGGACACCACAGGCCCTGCTCACATCTGGCCAGGACAAAGCCACGTGTTCACACAGACCTCACGTCAGTTTTGTTGCCATATCTATGTCCAATTACACCTCATATTGTACTGGGATAATGAGTCAGAAAATGTAACAAAAAGTTTAAAGTCCATTTCACACTGACCTACACTCAGATAAGAAATCCAAGCCCTAAGATTATAAAAATTCAAGCTGAGCAAGCACCTGTTACCCCAGCTAAGGGGGATCTCAAGTTCAAGGGCTACTGAGTAAGTCCCTGCCTTAAAATAAAAAAAAAAAGTTAAAAAGGGCTGAGAATATAGCTCAGTGGTAGAGAATCACTAGGTTCAATCCCCAGGATTACAAAAAGACTATAAAAAATTTATATCCAAAATCATTTAAAAGAATTTCTAATTCTTTTTTTTTGAGACAGGGTCTCACTATGCAGTTCATGCTGGCCTTGAGCTCACTTTGTAGCCCAGGCTGGTCTGGAACTTGCAAGGATCCTCCTGCCTCAGCCTCCACAGTGCTGGGATTATAGGCATGCGCCACCACGCCCGGCTAAGAATTTCTAATTCTCAATGAACTATCATTGCGAAATAATACACCAAAACTATAACACCTTATGGGAGAGAATCTACTACAATTCACAGCACAATGTGCAAGAGGAAGTCTCTCCCTGAAGCAGAGGACCAGCTGTTCTACCCACAGCGGGCTTCCCCACCTCGGACCACAGTGGGCAACCTGCAGCTGGCAGAGCTTTAGGGGGATCCTAATCCTGATGAACAGCACTTGAAAAATGCAGACTGACCTTCACCTTGAACAGTCACTAAGTGCAAGTGACGTGGATGGAGGCAAACAAACTCAGGGAGCCACTGGCCACCATCACACGGGGGGCTGCTCGCTTCACACCCTCCGTCTCCGACACACACAGGTGAGACGCTCAGAATGGGCAAGCAAGGGGGGAAACCCGGGCAGGCAACAGTCACGGCCTACGCAGGTCCCTGGGAGTCCAGCAGCGGTAAAGGACGTGCGTTGACCTCTGCATGCCCCTCCCCTACTGCCCCTTGGTCAGCGGGCCAAGTGTTTGGTCTTGGCCCTGGATGCAATGTCCCAGCAGCTTTACTCAGGATCCTCATCCTCAATATGTGCTCAGACTTAAGGAGAGATACAAAGTCCAGGGCTGCTGTCTGTGGGAGCCAAAAGGACTGGATCAGACTGAAGACTGGTGAAAAGTTTATGCCACCAAAATGTCTATGTGGAGCACTTCAACTGTGTAGAAACTACCTTCATAGTACAATGTCTCTATGAGACTAGAACTCTAACAACTGCCTAGGACTTCCACAAGCCACATGGAGCATCTACCCTCCGAGACACAGACACCTCCTCTGGAGGGTTCTCGGCGGACCATAGTTCTGTCCCCAGCAGCTTCCAGCTGTCTGCAGTGTGGCGTTGGAAAAGAGGGATCTAGCTGACAGCATCAACTAGAATTCTGGTCACAGGTTTGACCCGTGATAGCAGTGCAGAAGAAACTGCTACGCCTCCAGACAATTACCAAGTAAAAGTTCTTTTTAAATCTAAAAAAAAATATTGCTGCATTTTGACTAAAGAGATATGAGGCTGGGGATTTAGCTCAGCAGCAAAAGCACCTGCCTGGCAAGCGCAAGGTCGTGAGTTCGGTTCCCGGTACCGGAGAAAAACCAAAAAAAAAATAAATAAATAAAAAATAAAGAGATATGATTCATGTATTAATTTATCTGCTTTTCAGGAACATTTTTCACCTGAATTCCAGGATGTACAAATTTTAATTCTGTAACTCAAAATATTTAGACTACTTTGATAAACAACCGGGCCCACCCTTCAACAGTTCGGACTCCCTGGAATGGAATCTTTAACAGCCCAAAGGGAAAACGTCTGCTAGTGTGTGATCTTTCTTCTGGACTAGCAGATGACACATGTCATGCCAGGCTCACCCTGACCCACACCTGAGCCAGGTCAGCCACCACACGGCAGACGGCCTAGGCAGACTTGCACCTCACAACCTTACTGGCCGTCTTTTCCACACCTCTCTGACACAGTGGTGGAAGGAAATGGCTACTCACAGTGGCTTCTGTAAGGAACAACCCTACAGGAAGTCCATTTAACTAATGTGTATCCTGTAAAAAGTATGGTCCCTAGGAGGATTGCTGCTAGTTTGAGGCCAGCCTGGGCTACATAGTAAGTTCAGAGGCACAAAAAGAGAGGGCAGGTCAGAGGCACAAAGGGAGAGGGCAGGTCCTGGGCACATCTGTGCTGAACTGTACAGCGAGACCCTGTCTCAAAAAAAAAAGATGCCAGGTGTGGTGGTGCACCCCTGTAATCCAAGCACTCGGGAGGTTGAGGCAGGAGGATCGTTGAGAGTTCGAGACCAGCCTGGGCTACAAAGTGAGCTCAAGGCAAGCCTGAACTGCATAGCGAGACCCTGTCTCAAAAAGACAAAAAAAAAAAAGGAGTATGGTGCCTAGTTAATGATTATGTGAGACACAACAAATATTCATGAGGGAAACTGAGACCCACCAAATTCCATGAAGAATTTTTTCTTTTGCGATAAAAACATCATTGGGGTAATCAGTAAAATGCAAATAAGGCCTGTTATTTAGACAACACATATACAAAAATAGTAAACTGCTGCCAGGTATGATACTGCACACCCATAATTCTAGCCCTGGGGAGGCTAAGGCAGGAGCAATGATTTCAAGGCCAGCATGGATAGCATCTTCAGAAAAAAAAGATGAAGATAAATAATTTTACTAACTATATTGCAATTATGTAAGAAAATGACCTTTTTCAAGAAAATAGCTACCTAGGTACTTAAGAGTCAGGGGACTCACGTCTTAAGCTGTTCAGTAAAAACAGAATAATGAGTTGTAGAGAAGATAGAGAAAATATGATAAAATATTCACACTTGAGAATGTGGAAGACTACACCACAATTAGTTGCATTTTTCCTGCAACTTCTAAGCCTGACATTATTAAAACAAACCAATTCCTATTAAAAAATCTTGGGGCTTTTTCTCCAAAATCAGAGACACAAAAAGATGACTGAATTAATGCCGTCATACCTGAAAGGCTGCCACCAACACAGCCAAGGAGACTTTCCCAAAATAAAAGAAAAAGAAAAATCTGATCTACACTCAGTGCTTTCATCAGAGGAACAAGATGGCTCAGTGGTCCCTCCCGATCTGCCCGTACCCCAGGTCCAAAGGTAAGAGCTGGATGCTTGTGGCACGTGTAAAGAGGGACAGCGGAGGACTAGAGAGAGCAGCGCCGGTCTCACTGCAAGTCCATGTGTGCCCAGGACCTGCCCTCTCCCTTTGTGCTCACAGGCTAAAGAAAGGGCCTGGCTGCTGCGGATGTGAGGCAGGGTCTATCGGAAAAGCCAAGCTGAGGAGCTGGACAGAGATCACAAAGCTGTGTGCACCTTTTCAGGCCTCTACAGAACGCTCCGGCTACAGAGCTACCATGCTTTAGTGGCACTGGGATCTTCAGAGTCTTGAAACTGCCTGAGACCAAGGCACCACGAGAGCTTCAGAGGGCGGATGCATGGTAGATGGGTAGCAGCCCAAGTGGCACTGGTTCTCAGAAGGTGCACTGAGCAGCAGGCTGGCCTGGCCATTCACGCCAGTCCAGGGAGGGCCCCAAGCAGTGTCCATGGTGTTCATTTGCTTTCCTCCTGTTTCACCCCCTGCAGCTTCCTGCCTCCTCCCTAACGTGGTATTTTAAACGAATTTGTATTTTAAATACAATTTATTTTATTTTAAATAAAACTATTTTAAACAAATCTTAATTTTAGAATCTTTAACATGTTCACATGGGGACCTTCTTTCATTTGTTTCACTGCTGGGCAGCTCTGAACCCCCACTGGTACACACATGACTGTCTCATCAGGCTGCATGGGACAGTCTCACCGGGCAGTACAAGCCACCAATGGGACAGTTGTGTGTACCACCAGTGGTTCTAGCCAGCAGAAATGTGTTAAACTCATTACAAAACATACAAATACTAAACCCTCATTGGCAAAGCCATGAAATTATCTGAATCCTACAAATCTTTAACATCCATGAAATGCTTCATTTCAGAACTGGAAGGCCAACTGGGCACGGTGGCGCACATCTGTAATCCCAGCACTTAGGAGGCTGAGGCAGGAGGATCACCATGATAGTTCAAGGCCAGCCTGGGCTCCATCTGAGTTCCTGGCCAGCCTGGACTACATAGCAAAAAAACAAAAGAAAACCAGATGCTAACTTAAAGACAGAGGCTCTGGGAGCTCTGCAGTGGCACTGTCCTAGGGGCCACCTCTGTACACGCAGACCATAGCCGGCTGAAATGACACGTCATGACTGCATGCACGACTGTAACTGCAAGTTGTGTCTGCCTGCGTGCACCGCAGCAGCACCAGGACACCTAGCCCCTCTGCAGACTCTCCATGGGGTGTGACTTGAGGTCTTCAGGGCAGCCTCCTGGGTACAGAACACAGGCTGGTGGCAGTGGCACTCCATCCCCAAGGCCAAGCCCTATTCCCAACAATCAGTGACCGAGTTCAAAGGAGACTGCATGCCAGCTACACCTGTCCCCATCGCAGCCCCACGATGGCCCAGTGACTCACAGGCTGCACTTCAGGGTGCAGTGCGGACCGTGGCCTAGTCCTTCCCTGGGTCTCCTGGCAAGGTTAAGAGCCTGGGCTTCAGCCACATTCAAAGGAGATACAGTTCACACCGCAAGGAAATGCCCAGAGCACATGGGCCATGTCACCGCCTCTCGTTTTACCCAAACCCACTGTTTCTAAAATGGCTAAATTTATTTCAAGTTGTTACTACTTTTCACGTTGGGGAAAAAGGAAAAATAACTAGAGGCCACAGCTCCATTCTTTGCAACACAGAACATAAATCTTTATTAAGTGGGGCACCGCACAGGGCTGCCCCAGAGCCTGATCTGAAGGCTAAAAGTGGCTGGCAGGACTGGGATTCGGCCCTCTGTTCACTCCAATCAACAGCATGACAGTGTTGACACAGAATGCCTATGGGAACCCATGTACGCACACACACTCCATGCGGTCACCTTTTCCTGTTCTCAGCTTTTCACCTTGTCTGGCCTCTTCTTTTATTCTATTTTTTTGGTCTTTTTGAGACAGGGTCTTGCTATGCAGTTCAGGCTGGCATTGAGCTCACTTTGGAACCCAGGCTGGTCTCAAACTCACAATGATCCTCCTGCCTCAGCCTCCCAAGCGCTGGGATTACAGGTGTGCGCCACCACGCCCGGGGTTTTTTTTTTTTTTTTTTTTTTTTTTTCTGGTCTCTTCTGCCAGATTTTCTTCTCATCCAGCTTCGAAGTGTAACAGTTACCTTGCAGGCTCCTTCTAGGGTGCTCCATCTTTCCCTTTCCCCATCGCCGGGTTCCCCATAAGGAGCGAATGAACCCATCCTCCACTCCACCATCAGCAAGGATGGTCCAACACACTTTTAATCAAACCCGACAGGTCTCGATTGTGTAGACGTAAAAGACAAAGAGAAGTTCACTTGAAACAGGAATCAATTTCCTGCGACTTCACAATACTTCCAGTCCTGACTTTCCCTTGGTTTAAGCCGTCAACGTTCCCATCACATTTTAACTCAAGAGCCGCCTCAGGTTCTAAGCCTTGGAGACACCGGCTCCTCCATTAGACAGGGGGAACTGGTTCCAGGCTCCATTCAAAGGCTCCTTCTGTTCACACAGCTCAGCACATCTCTCCACACTGGGCACAGAGGCGAAGGGGTCATTGTTCCTGAGACCCTGCCCTTGAGAACCGAGGATGGAGGGGTGGGCAGGGCAGTCTACACCACTGAGCAGTGAGGTCAAAGGCAAGGCTCAGAGGGACAGGTTACAAGGCCATGTTTTACTTCTGTGGTGGCTCCTGGTGCACCTTCCTGCCAGGTTTAAGTGAGCACCAGGTCCCAGTGACAAAGCCAGCACAGCTTGCAACACAACTCCTCTGGAACTAGCTCTCAGATGCCCCAAACTCCTCCCTACCCGCCAGAAGAAATGTGTCTGAATGGTTCAACAATGCAGATCAGGTATGCTCTTTTATGATCATCCTCTGTGTGAGAGGAAACAACAATCTTTATTTACCAAGAGTATGAGGACTTACTAAGCTGTTATCTGACATTCTCACTGGGACCCTCAGTATGTACACACCCACTCCCAGAAGTCTTTTCCTTCAGAGAAAATGTTCATTTTCTTGAGATTTAAATAACTAAAGTGGAATTTACTTGGACATTTTAAAGTCAGCCTTGCCTTGTCACATAATTTACTTATATGTAATTTAAGTATAAAGGACTTCTATGGTAGAGACAATTGTGAGGAAAAACCAAGGCTAATTAATAAGCTATGTCAAATGCAATCAATAAAACCACTACTGCAGAATGATCCAGAACTTGTGCCTGGCACCCCCACTTCTCCCAAGCTCCCACCAGCCAAGCCACAGAACAGGACTTGTGGCCCCTTCGTGACAGGCCACACATCAGCTGGCCCTTTTGCTGTCGATTTCAAGATCCGGGCACTTGTGAAGGGCACTGGTCAGCATGCTGGTGATGCCCCTGTTCGGGTCTGACATTTTCTCTTGTTTAGACTGCATTTCTGGCATCACCAGAGAAGTGAGTATCCTCACTTGCATTTGACAGCTGTTTCTTATTACTGATAGTGTTACCCTCGCTCACTTGCTCACTTACTTCAAGCGGTACCTGCTGAAAAGTCGCTATTTTATTCTACCCTTTGTGATTGGTAAATACGCTGAGGGAGACATTGTGGGTTTTTTTGTTGTCGTTGCTTTGTTTGCTTTTGAGACAGGGTCTCTGTATGCAGTTCAGGCTGGCCTTGAACTCTCTATGAAGTCCAAACTGGCTTTGAACTGGCAGCAATCCTTCTGCCTCAGCCTCCCCAGTGCTGGGATGACAAGTGTGTGCCACCAGGCCACTTGAGGGAGCTATTCTGGGATTTTGTAAAAATCACAGGTTGAAGGAGAAATAAGAACTAAATGCAGTATGAGATCCTGAGTTGTCCTGAAACAAAAAAAAAGATGTGAATGGAAATCTGAAGTTTGAATGAGGTCTACAGTACATTTAGTAGCAGTCTGCCAGCATCAAGTTTCCGGTTTTTAATACACACTCCATTACATAAATGTCAACATTAGGGGAGGTCTGTGAAAAAAGTAGGGAAATGCACTAAAATGTTTTTGCAACTTTTCTGAAAAGACTAAATTTACCTGATGAATGAAAGTTTGCCACATTGCAGCCTCTGATTCTGTAGGTCTCTGTGGACCTGAAAGTGCATTTCTCCCAAACTCCCAAGTGATCCTGATCATGCTGTAGGCCGTAGGCCACCTGGCAGCAAGACTGGCAAATGTGGCTAACTTTATCATGCCAACTTTCAAGTGTGACAAGCCACTGACTGCGTCAAGACGATGCTCCAAGCACAGCGACACTGACCACATGCTGAATTACTAGCTTAGACACCAACCACATTGCTTGATGCAACACACGTCTGACTGGCCACCCGAGGCTGCAGAGCAGAACAGTCCACTAAACTCCAGGCAACAGGCAGCTGTACAGCAGTGATCTCGAACCTGTCCTGAGCAGGGAGAGGGTGCAATGGCACAAAGGCCACAAGGAGACAAACAGGCCTTAGGATTTCTGTTCCAGGTGAGTGATAAACTGCACAGGTGACCTCTGCTTCTCCCACTGATGTGAGGTTTCATAGATTAAACCCCAAGGAAAAAACGTGGATGCAGGCAAGAGGTTTCTCTAATATCTGACTAGACCGGAGAGGTTCCAACCCAGGAACGCAAACGCCGTTTGGAGCATACAGTAGTGGAGCCCTAGCCTTGCAGATCAGCTGCAAGCCAGCATCCTAAGCAAAAGGGGGCTGGGCCTGCTGGGTACACAACAGCTGACTCCCTGGCGCCCCTACAGAGACAAGGTGGCGCTGCTCTCAGGCTAAGAAGGCTTTGCTACAGAAGCTCAAAGGCCCAGAGAAAAATCTGGGCGTTCCAGGTCCCATGGTAACAAGCGCCTAGTCACCATAGGGCAAAACCACTCTACACAAACCCAGGGATCTCTGCCAGGTTCTTCCTGCCTAGACAATGATAATCTTCAATCCTGCAGGAGGACGTACACCAACACCGGAAGAGGACATGGCACATGCAACAAGCCAGTATCTACCCAAGAAAAGGCTGACTCTAGAGTACACGCGAAATCAGAACGAAGAAAACCGAAGGGAACCCTTCTTATTGTCCTCTGACGCACGGAGCTACTTATACTCATAAACAGTAAGCTACTATGAGAAAGGAACAAGACAAATACACTCTCGGGAAGTAAAGATCTGATTGTAGAAGTTAAAAAATTAAAACGGGAGCGGAGGAGAAACTGAAGGCCTTTTCCAGAAACAGGAATAAAAAGGGCCCGGGATGAACAAAGATAAGAGATTGGCGGGGTCAAGCCGAGCTGTCTACCTCATGCTGACAGGAGCTCCTGGAAGAGAGCAGAGCAGGATGAGTGAGCAACGAACGCAGACGCTCCGGGACAATTTCCCAGAGCTGAAGTCTGCAGAGCCAGAGCTCGCGCACCGCGACTCCGCGTACACGGGCGCACTGTAGGGGCCGAAGCTCCCGAACACCGCCGAGGAGGGGAAGAGCTCTCCGAAGGACCGGGAGCGCTGGCAGAGACTCTCGCTGACATGATACGGCCAAGATAAGGCACGCGCGGCACGGTGAGGAAACCAGGCACAGAGCAGGGAGACCTCCCAGCTGGTACCTGAGCAGAGGCTGACCCAGGGAGGGAGGACGGAGGGCTCGGGCGGGAGGCTGCAGGGCTGGTCACCATCCGGGGGAGCCGCAACGCTGTGAAGGGTCCAGGGGGCGGAGGACGCAAGCGACCCTCAAGCCAAAGGGGTGCAGGAAGGGGCCGGCCCGCGCGGGTACCTGGGTGATGCTGAAGCACACGGACGCGGCACTCGGGAGCCGAGGGCTCGCCCCGCGGGCCGGGCACCAGTGCCGCCCGCGCAGAGCAGCAGCGGGGG
>NW_004955541.1:2166837-2169522 GCF_000276665.1 Chinchilla lanigera | reverse complement strand
GCGCAGCGGGGCGGGGCGGGGGCCGACGGAGATCTCGCTCTCGCTCTCGCTCTCGCCCCGCGGGAAGGGGGAGTGGAGGCGCGACCGGCTGCGGGAGCTGCAATTACCGTGTGGGCTGCGGAATTCTCGTGGTGTTTGTCGGGGAGATGCGATAATGGCGTCCGTCCTCGCGAGAGAAGCCGCCGCTCTGCGCAGGCGCCGAGAGCACCTCCCCACGGCCCGAGCCCCGCCCTCCGCGCAGGCTCCCTGGACAAAGGGCGCCGGGCCGGGGGCGGGGCCCGCGCTTGGCACCGCCTGCGCGCGCTTTCCTCGGCGAACTCCGGCGAGCATGCGCATGCTCCCTTACTCCGCGCCGAGGGTTGGTTCCTCTGCTTTCACAAACCCTTCGTGTGTCCGCACTTTTTGCTAGCGCGAAAAAAGTCGCTGCCTGGGGCCGTCGGAGAAACATGCTTCCTCTTTGAGGTGCAGTGACTTAGGTACTAGCTCCCGCGATAACTACATATCCCAGAGTGCCATGAGCAAGCTGTGCGATGCGTTCTGGGGCTCGTAGTCCCCGCGCCGTGCTTGCCGGGACTTGTAGTCTCTGTGTACTCTGGCTGCTGCATCCCGTCCTCTCCCCAGGGCTGCTGGGACTTGTAGTGAGGCTGGCTCGGGTGTGTTGTGCGCCCACGAGGGTCCTGTCTGTTCCGGTCGGGGTTCGGCTCCGAGGTTCCGGATCGTGCAGCAGCGGTTTGTCGAGTGATTGCGTGGACGCGTCACGCGCGGACAGTGTCGCTGTGACATTGATTGTATATAACATGCTGTGCACCACGGAGTACGAAGGCGAAATGCTGTACATGAGCACGTTACTCTCCACGTAGCGCCATGTGAGTGTGTGGGCGAAAGTTTCGCAAGGGCACAGTTGTCAGAAGTGCCACCCGGGTCCCTGTGCTGGGCTGGCCTCGCTGTCACTCCGCCCTTGGTGCTTCCTCCTGCGCGCTCGCAAGGAGCAAGAGCCCTCCGCTCTGCAGATGCAGGGCTCAGAGCTCTTTCCGCCCACCTCCTTTTTGCTGGCAAGAAGTCACCCGCTGGCGACCTCGGCCTCCGCAGGTGACATCAAGGCCCATCGAGGCTGGTCCTGGGCTACTGTGCAGCAAAAGCACCTCAAAGACCTTCCTTGAGCTATGGACGCCCGCTCTGGAGCGGCGACGTTGAAATGAGGCCTGTCCTTGTCCCAGATGATGACACGGTCCGCCGGGATTAGACCCTGGCTCAGCCAGGTCTGGCCAGCAAGAGCAAAAGCAGGTTAAAACTCTGTTGGGGGCCTAGAACTCGGCTGTCTTGGTGTCCGAGTGGAATATAAGCTGGACTTTTCCATGGGGCACAGGGCTGTCACCCTGACGTGGTTCCGTCCCACACCGCCTCCAGCCCGTCTGTGTGGCGCATCCAGACACCTCCGCCTTCTGTCCTTCCTCCTGAACCCAGCCACTTGGGGAGGCTGGACTAGGATGGCTTGGCCCCCTCACCCACCCCCACTCCACTGTGCAGACCAGCCTGGAGCTGCCTGCTGACTTTAAACCCCACAGATCAAAACTTCGCTCAAGAAATCTGTCTGGAAGCTGGGTGTGGTGTTGCACACCTATAATTCCAGCATTGGGGACGCGGAAGCAGGAGACTGCAAGTTCCAGGCCAGCCTGGGCTCCATAGTGAGCTCAAGGCCAGCCTGAACTACACAGTGAGACCCTGTCTCGGGAAAAATGTTTAGATAATGTCCTGGACCCCAAACAAGTCACTGTCCCACAATGCCTTTCTGTCTCCCTGCCAGGGCTACCTGACCTCCAGGTACAGGCCCAGGACTGGTAAATTAAATGTTTCATTCTGTCTCCTAATCATTTTTTTTTTTTTTTTTTTGTACTGGGAATCAAACTCACAATGTTGTACTTGCCAGGCAGGCGCTGTGCCGCTGAGCTACATCCCAGCCCTTCTCCGAATCACTTTAAGGAGTGGTCTCCAACATAAAGATCCTAAATTACAACGGAATCCAAACACCTTGGTCTAAAGTCCACTGCTGTTGAAAAGGCTTCGGAAGGTAACCACAGAAATCCCCAAATTCCCTCGGGAGCTGGGACAAAAGCCACCTGGAGCCAGGCATGGTGCCAGTACGCCCAGGACTTGAGAGGCAGCAGCAGGAGGAGTGCCATGAGTTCAAGGCTAGCCTGAAATACATTGGAAGATCCTATCTCCAAAAAAAAAGCCACCCAGAGAGAAGAGAGACACCTTCTGTCCCCATCTCCATGGCCGCCACAGCCAAAGCTAATTTTTTTTTTTTTTGGTGGCAGTGAAGTTTGAACTTTGGGCTTTCACACTGAGCTGCATTTCCAGTCCTTTTTAGTTTTTTTCATTTTGAGACAAAGTCTTGCTAAGTCACTCTGTTGCTCAGGCTAGTGTATAATTTGAAATCCTCTTGCCTCAGCTTTCCAAGTAGCTGGGATTATAGGTGTGCACTACCTTGCCCAACTAGAGATAATTCTGTTTGTTTTGCTTTTGTTTTTTGAGACAGTTTTGCTCTGTAGTACAGGCTGTCCTTGAACTCCCTATGTAGCCCAGGCTGGCCTAGAATTTGTAGCAATCCTTCCTCAGCCTGTTAAGTGCTGGGATTACAGGCATGGACCACCACGCTCAGCTTTTTTTTTTTTTTTTTTTTTT
>NW_004955541.1:2160842-2166715 GCF_000276665.1 Chinchilla lanigera | reverse complement strand
TCTCGAACTCACAATGATCCTCCTGCCTCAGCCTCCTGAATGCTGGGATTACAGGCATGTGCCACCACGCCCAGCAATGCTCACCTTTAGAGATGCATTCAGAATTGTGACAGAATTCTGAGCATGGGTGCATGAATACCTGGCTGGGAAAAAAATGAATCTACCACAAGGCTTTTTTCATATTATTTCAAAACTTTCTAAAAGTCCTTGTAGTTTGCCACATCCTCCATCCCTGGCCCTGAGCTTGCTGGGTTCTGTGTCAGGCCCTGGGAATCAGTGAATGAAGATAGAGTGAAACAGGCCCGGGGATATAGCTCAGTGGCACAGCACCTGCCTGACAAGCACAAGGTCCTGAGTTTGATTCTCAGTACCAAAAACAAAAACCAAAAAACAAACAAACAAAAAAGATAGAGTGAAACACTGTAACCTTCCCACAAAGGAAAGGCTTTTGCTGATTGAGGCAGGGTCAGGAATGAACCAATCAGCCATCACTTTGAGGGCCTGGGCTGTTGGCTTAGACACCTAACTCAGTGTTTTCCAGAGCAATTAAAAGGGAAGATAGGCACAGTCACCTACCCACCAGGCCCTTGCCCTTGCCCAAGGAAGACACAAGAATCCAGTCCAAGCTTCTGGAGTTAGGCCCACACCCCATTAGAGGGGATATGGTGAGAGGGGAGGCAGCATGCTCCCACCTAGGTTGATCCAGGTGTGGGGGCCTCTGTCAATACCTTAAAATGCTGCCTTTGAGATACTCTGGGGACCTCAGGAGGTTCCTCTTGCTGAAGGTGTCTCCAGGATGAAGAAAGGTGAATTACAGCTGAGCATGGTGGCACACGCCTATAATCCCAGCACGGAGGAGGCTGAGGCGGGAGCATCACAACGAGTTCAAGGCCAACATGGACTAAACAGTGAGCTCCAGGACAGCCTGAAGTACGTAGCGAGACCCTGTCTCAATAATTAATTAATTAAAGACAAATTACCCATGAAGCTCTCACCGGCCAAGAAATTGTGACTGTGTCCAGCCCAGCCTTCCGCCCTGCTTTCCTCTGGCAAGTTGCAGGCCTCGGCCTCCTCCGGGGACCAGGGCTTGGAACTCACAAGCCCTGTGATGCCAGGAAGTCAGCGGCACAGTTCCAAAAGGGTTTAGCAGAGGCCCAACAGGGAAATGACCAGACCCTGTTTCCCCGAAAATAAGACCTAACCGGAAAATAGCCAGTCTTGGAAACTAGAGATCCAAAACACCAGCGCTGGTTGCCGAGCCTGGCCTGCCATTCCAGAGCAGCCCCAGCAGGAGAATGGGGACACAGGCCACCACCATGGTAACGACCCATGCTTATTTTCTGGTTAGGTCTTATTTTCGGGGAAACGCAGGGATGACGTATTGAAAGAACACTGGGTAGGACTGTGAGGGTCAGAGAAGCTAAGCAATGGCTCGGGGTGCACAGCCACAGCAGGGGTAGAGAGCTGAGGAGGACAGCAAGGTGGCGCGACAGCCTCGCCAGCCAAGGCAGGGTTTCATCTGGACCCTAACTTGACGGGGAGCCCAGCCAAGGCTGGGCCGGGTGGGGGGGGCAGAGTTGCTTCCGGAAGCCGATCTGCCCTGAGTACTGGGGCTGGGGTGTGTGGGCCCTCCGCAGGCAGAGGAGACAGCTTTGGGCAAGGAGGCCTGCAGCAGGGGTGACCTGGAGACAGGTGCTGACGGGGAGGCCTGGTGACCCCGCAGCCCGTGCTGCAAAGGAAAGGCAGCCGGGCGTCCAGAGGCCCCCAGCGCGGGGACTCGGCACACTGCGGCCGGAGGTGCTGCTCCCTGGGACTGTGGACGCCAGACAGAAGGACGCCGGGCCACCACCCGGGGCGCTGGAGACCGAACGGCGCTGCCTGGGCCCTCGTCCCCCGTCCTCACTCCCTTCTGTACTCCACACAAAGACACTGTTGGGGGGCGGGGATACAGCTCAGTGGCACAAGCACCTGCTTGGCAAGCGTAAGGTCCTGAGTTCGAGTCCCAGTACAAAAAAGAAAAAAAAAAAAAGATGCTGTTGGGGGACAGAGTTCTGGGACACAGTGGGCAGTTCACATGACAAGAAGGAGCAGCCGCTGTGCACAGTGACCCCGGCCCCGGCCGCAGCGCCCACCCTGGACCATCGCGAGAGACAAGGACGGGTCAGTCACTGCCGCAGGGCAGGACACTGGCAACAGGGCGCCACCTCAACTTCCTGTCCTCAGGCTCCTCGCCCACGCTGCGGGCCGGCAGGACGTCCTGGAGGTCCCCTGGCGGTGGCGTGCCTCCGGGGGCCGGGGCCGGGGCTCCACCCTGGACCACAGCCGTCCCAGGCTTCTCTGTGAAAAGGGACGGCGGAGCCCACCTCCTGGGGCGCTGCCGGCCCCTCCGAGCGCGGGGGCAGTGCTGGCCGCTGCGTCAGCGCGAGGGGCGTCGCCCTTCCGATGGGTTTCGGTGCTGATTTGTTTCCACACAAAACACTTGGGTAAAACTGACCTGCCAGTGAGTGCCAACAGCCACGGTCCTCTGCCGCAGGCCAAGGCCGTGCCGCTGCCCAAACCACACGCAACCACAGGCCGCCAAACACAGCCGACTGCTTTGCCAGCCTCACTTCTGAAATTTTGCTTAGGCGGGGCGTGGTGAGGCACACCTGTAATCTCAGCACTCGGGAGGCCGAGGCAGGAGGATCACGGTGAGGTCAAGGCCAGCCTAAGCTACATAGCAAAAACCCTGCCTCAAAACAAATATTTTTTTACTTAAATACATATGAGATAAAATGTACCCACCATAAAGGGTACAACTCCGGGCCAGAAAGTGTTGCTCAACCACGCCTCTCAGCACCCCAGAAGGAAGCCCAGAGCTTTCTCAGCACCCTCGAAGGACCCCAAACCTTTAGCTGCTCCCTTCCCCCTCAGCACCGCTAGGGGACATGGATTAGTCCGGCCGGGGCGTTTCACAGGATGGGGCTCATACAGTAGCGCCCTCTGGTGGCCACGGAGGGGCACGCTGGGGCTTGGGGCTTGTGGCTCGGTCTCGTTTAGCGCCCTCTACCGGTGGGCGCGAGGCCGCTCCCCGCTGGTCGGTGGCTGTGCTGTATCCCCCCACCACCCCCGCCTGTGCTTGGAGCAAACAGATCTGCCCAGGGATTTGTTTTTTTTTGTGTGTGGTTTTTCTCCGGTACCGGGAACCGAACTCACGACCTTGCGCTTGCCAGGCAGGTGCTTTGCCGCTGAGCTAAATCCCCAGCCCCCCTGCCCAGGAATTTGGTGACTGCATTTAACTAATCGAGCAACCTGCCTGACTTCCTTTTTTTTTTTTTTTAGCCTGACTTCCATGACACATCGCTGTCCAGGTAAGCAAAGCGCCCTGCCTGGTCACTCAGTGCCCCCGTCACCACGTCACCCAGGCCCCTGCAGGAAAGACTCTGAGCCGGGACAGTGCCCGGCCAGCCTGCAGAGTCTCTGGGACTCCAGCCCCAGCTCTCACTATGCAGGCCGGGCTGGCCTTGAACTCATTTTGTTGCTCAGGCTGACCTCAAACTCATAGTGATTCTCCTGCCTCAGCCTCCTGAGTGCTGGGATTACAGGCAGGCCCCAGCAAGCCTACCTCTCTTAATTTTATGGAATTCACAATTCAATCTCCTCTCAGGCATGATTGTATAGCCCTGTAATCCCAGCATTCAGGAGGCTGAGGAAGGAAGAGTGCTGTGAGTTCAAGGCCAGGCCTGAAATACATAGAGACTGTGTCTCAAAACAAAACAAAATTAATTGATTTTAAAATAACAACACAATATAGCCTTAAACTATGAACTGTTCCCCCTAAGGGGGCGTGGTGAGCTTTGCCCTGACAGCCGACCTCAGAGGCTGCTCGACCAGCGGAGCTGTGGAGTGGCGCTTCGCTGTCTCCCAGGCCGGGTCTGTAGGAATTAGCAGTCTCCTCTTCCTGGCTCTTAGGACCCTTGTTCTGGAAAACCAACCCCCATGCTGTGGGACCCCTCACCCAGGGCATGACCCAAGGTGGGCACTGCCTTGGAAGGGGGTCCAGCATCCCCGAGCTGCATGCAGCAGAGACACGGCCTGTCCCGCCCTGAGCACCCTCCTGTGAGCGCAGCCCATGGCTGTTGTTTCCGGATGAGGTTTGGGCTCATTTGTCAGGCAGCAGGAGACAGCTGGAAGCGTGTGTGTCCACCGGCAATTTTCATTTCCAACAAAGCCCCCGCACCAGCCGAGGAGCGGGAGAAGAGAAGCCCTGCCCCTGCGCCCCAGCACCTGAGGCTGCACCCCCTCACCCTGTGCGGCCCAGGCAGTGGGGACCGCTCAGCGAGGCGGCCGCATCAGACCCCCACGCTCGTCCCAGCCCTGCCGCTGCCTTGCTGCCCGGCACACCGGTCCCTGCTCTGCGCTTTGGTTCTGCCCTTCCGCTGCCAGCGTCCACTCAGTCAGGACCCCTGGGGACACAGAAGAGAAGAAAAGGCCTTTGCCGATTCACACAGCTGAAAAGTTGGACCTGGGCTGCGGGCTGCAGAGGTGAACTCTCGGTGGAAGAGCGTTGTATTTTCTCCCTCTCCCCTCTCTTCCCATTTTGGACTCAGATTCTGTCCTCCATTCTGGGGCAGGGTCTGAAGAACGTCCCCAGAGACTACAAACACCCTTTGCCAGCTTGCTGACCCCACAGAGAGGCCCCTTTCCTCACAGCATCAGCTGACACCCACTGCGCAGCCCGCAAGATGGCTAAGGCTGAGGTGCGGCCGGACCACAGGAAGACCCCGGGGGAGGGCATCTCGTGGAGGGACAGCCCCTGTCCTCGGCCGGTCCCCCAGGCACCAGTTCCTGAGCACCGTGTCCCCACTGACGACCCATCCAGTGGGCTCTGTCATCTGGGCCGCTGTCCACTCTCTTCCTGGAGAAGGTGCTCGGCCCGGGTCCCAGCTGCCAGCTTCCCTGGCTCTCTGCTGTTTGCACCCAGGACAGGCAGTGGTGGGCCCTGGCCCAGGCGCCTTGGCCTGCCCAGGAGGGGCCCTATAGTGGTGGGCCCTGGCACCTCGGCCTGCCTGGGAGGGGCCCTGGAGCAGGGCTGCCGGTTCCGGGTGCTTCCCATGGGCAGTGTCCACTACTAAGCAGCCCTGGTGCGAGCAGTAGAGCAAACGCAGAAGAATTCATACAACCAGGGAAAGTCCACAACAGAAATCGTGCCCAGGAAGCCAGTAGAAGGTGGGCGTAGTGGCACACACCTGTAATCCCAGCTACTCTGGAGGCCGAAGCAGAGGATCATACATTCAAGCCCAGCCTGAGCAACATAGTGAGATCTTATCCCCCAAAAAAGTAATAACAATAAAATAATAAAAGGGCTGGAGATGTGGCTCAGTGGGAGAGCACCTGCTCCGCATGCATAAGGCCCTGGGTTCCGTCCCACTGTTAGAAAAACAGAGGGAAGAAAAGAGCGCAGGGGAGAAGCGAGAGGAGCGAGAGCCCACACGCCCCGCAGAGACGTCTGCGTTCTCACGGTTCCTGTCCAACGCAACCCCCTCCTGTGCCTCTTCGACGTGGACCAGGACTTCTCTGGGGACAGTGCGCGCCCCATTTTAGGATGGTCAAGTACTGCATTTCCATTACACGAGAATTAAGCCCTCCAGGAGCAGGCGATTCAGGGAATTTGGAGGCTCCCAGGACAGGGGCTCCTCACTCCCAATGTCTGCCGTTTCGGGGAAGAGCCCCCCGGCCGCAGCTCCGCCCGCTGTGCTTCCTGGGAAGGGTCTCTGTGTGCCGCACACAGGGATGTGTGCTCTACAGACACAGGGAAACAGCATTTTAACAGAGACGAGAGAAAGAGAAATGGAGGGCCAGTCTCTTCTTCCTGCCTGGGAAGCACTGTCCAG
>NW_004955541.1:2139918-2160597 GCF_000276665.1 Chinchilla lanigera | reverse complement strand
AAAAAAAAAAAAAAAAAAAGACAAAAATTATGGAGACTGTTAAGTGGGCAGGGGGCCAGTGCTGTGACCTCCGGCCTTCTCATTCGGAAGTGGGACTGCACCCCCAGTCACAGATGCCATCCTCCCGCGGGGCGGGGGCTGCAGGGTGTCGGAGCGGCGTGTGTGCAAAGTGGGGAGCCGGGGGCGTCTGACATGGTAGGGAGGCTCAGCAGGTCACAGCTGTGGGCTGGCGAGCTCACGCCCGTGGGCTGGCTGTGGCTGGCACTTGGGAGGTCAGTCCGCTCTGTCCAGGCCTCCAGGGGATCATGTGAGGCCCTCACACCATGAGCCATGCAGCCACCCACGCTGTGCTCCCAGGGCACTCCGCCAGTCCCGACCTGCCCTCAGGTGACCATGCCCCAAACCACAGGGCCAACAGTGCGTGGGACAGGGACTTTGCCTGTCTGCTACCTGCATCCTCCCCTGGGCTCAGGGCAGCTCCCGGATGTTTACCAGATCGAAGCACTGTGACCCGGGTGGCCAGTCCCCAGCAAAGGCCACTGTCCCCAGGCACCCACCCCCCATGCCAAGCCAAAGCCCTCGCACAGACTGAGATGGGCCTGGGTTGAAATTTAACCATGGGGCCCAGGGGTTCAGGTGAGTTTCTCCAAAGCAGGGTACACTGCACCTCAAGGCTCTGCTGACCAGGTGCCGTCAGACAGAGGAAAGCGTCTCCCTCTTAGACGGGGAGCTGGCCCAGATGCTAAGGGCCGTGAGGCTGGGGAAGGCCCCCTGCAAGCCCTCTGGCACCCCCTTCCTGCTCACGTGGACATGGGGGGCTCCCCCGGGTCCTGCACTGGGGCCGGAGCGGCGGTGTTCCTGGCGGGCCTGCGCGCAAAGCCCCAGGGGCGACGCTTGTGAGTAGAGTCCCTCCCCGGTGCGGTTTGAGGTTGTGCGGCTTCTAGCTCGACCTCAGGAGCAGAGATGCAGCGGTGTGGGTCCAGGGCTGCACTCCGCTGTCTTGTGCGTGTGCCTGGAGGAGTCCTTCACCCTCAGTTTCCTGGGTCTCAGGGCCGGTTGAGCAGTCACCGTGTCCATGGCCCCTGGGCTCTGTCCTGGCTTGGCACCCCCACTTCCGAGCTTGCAGGCCCGGAGGAGACCCACCAGGTGTGGTACTGGTGACCCCACCCAAGAGAGGGGAGCACTTGGCCCCTCACCCACCTGCCCAGCCTCAGTTTCCTCATCGCAGTCAGGCGTGACTGGACCCTGTCTCCCAGGCACACAGGCATGCGTACCAGACAGGCACAGAGAGCCTGGACATAATGGGTCCTCCCAGGCCACACCAGGCACAATGCCCGACGGGGTGAAAACCCTGGGCTCTGGGCTGCTGCTGTAGTGCAGGAACTCAGGCCCGTGAGGGGCCAGCAGATGGCCTGGGGCTCAAGGACACTGTCCCCAACCGGTGGTGCAGCCTGGCTGTAAGAGGCGCTGTAGGGAGGCCCTGCTCTGACCACGGGGAGCTGGAGGTGCAGACGGGGGAGCCAGAGGGTCCTCCAGGGATTCTCACAGAGCGGGAAGCAAAAGGCCCAGGCCCATATTTTAGCACCTGGGGTGGAAGCTTCCTCCCTTGTCCACTGCCCCCTTCCTAGCGCCGTCCTCCAGGGACAAGGGCACTCCTGCGGGGCCCCGGGCAGCAGCCCCATCCTGGGCCCTGCCCCAGGACCTGCCCTAGGCCCAGACCGTACAGAAGGGACTCACCAGTGTCCAGTCCCCTCCCCATGCCCGGAGGCTGTGCTGCGACAGCTTGGCTGTGGGCCTCCATGAGCACAGAGACGTGCTTCTGCCTATGCGGAGAGCCCTGTCTGTCTCATGCCCACTGACTGGCACGAATACATCTTCATGCCAGCCCTCTTTCATGCCCAGAACCTCTGGGAACTTGAGGACACCTGGCTGGCGCCCTGGCGCCATCCCCATGTGGCTGCGTGCCCTTCAGCAAGGGTCCCAACCATGTTGTGCTCAGCCTTGTCCTCTGTGAAGGGGGCACAGCACCGCCAGGGGCCGGAAACCAGCTGGCGACTGGAAAGGCTGAGGACGGCACCTGGCCCTGGGGACACCGTCCAGCCCGCGGCCGTGGGCACTGCCCCTGCCCAGGGCCGGGAGCTCCTGGCTCACATGGTCCTGGCATCAATCGGTGGCTCTGCAGACAGCGCTGCTCTGGGAACGCTGCTCTGCATGCTGCGGCTGGGACAGGGACAGGGACGCCCGGCCAGGTGGCCCAGAACCTGCTCCGGCCGAGGACCTCATACTGCACCCCGCGTGGGGCATGCACGCCCCGAGGGAGGCACCCTCCACGCCCCGGCTTTGTTGTTGGTGCGTGCGGCATACAGTTCATTTGAGGGGCAAACCAGCGGGAAGCTAAAACTGATGGGAAACTGCGGGAGCTTCGGCCTGGAGAGAGAAGCCAACCTGCTGAGAATCACTTTCAGGGCCAGCGTGACTCAGGGTCCACCTTCCCACCCGTGCGTGTGCGGGAGCCGCTCACTTCCATCCTGGGGGACTGCACATCGGCCGGGCTGCCCCTAAAACCCCGCAGGGACCCGCAGCCGCACCGCAAGATTCCCCGCGCCAGGGCCGTGTTGTGCGCGTTCACCCGCTCTGCAGCTCCCAGCCCGCAGGGGGCGCTGCCTGCTCGTGTCTGCCGGTGACCTCGCGTTTGGCCACCCTGGAGTGGGGCGGGATGGGTGCAGCTCTGTCCAGCAGCATCCAGGAAGGTGGGGTCGTCTCTCCGCGAGGGGCAGCGTCTGGAGGGTGAGTCCGCTGCACGGGCGAGCGGGCGGCCCCGCTGGAGTCACCTCAGCACAAGCGGGAGATGGGGTGGGCAGGGCTCCCCGGCTCGGGGCAGGGAGGGAGGTTTGCAGCCGAGAGGAGGACCTCGAGGAGACCTGTCTACACCTGCCTATGTGAACGGGGCAGGGACCTGGGCTGTTATCAGCTCTGTCCCCGAGGCTGGGCCTCCACGAGAGTGCCCCGCAGGACGCAGGATGGGGAAGGAGGGTGCTCCTCACCCTGGCCGCACCCTGCCCAGGCCGACCTCGGTTGTCTCGGGACTTAGTGGCGGTGCTGGTGGAGACGCCTCCGGAACCTGTGGGAAGCCTGCTCCATATCTCAGCGTCCGTGGCTCCCTGCACGCAGCCCTGAGCACCGTCCCTCCCTCTGGGGCAGACAGTGGCCAGCACAGATGTTTTGCCGTTGGTGGCCTCTTGCACACAGCGAAAGGGATCTAGAAATGTCCACCCTTCCACACCGGCATTACTGAGTCTCGGAGACCGGCCGGATGGGCCCCCCTGGCTCATTTCCCAGCTCCCCGGTTGGGTCTAACTTGGGTGCCTGTGACACACTCAGCCTGCTGCAGGAGCATGGTTCAGGGACGCAGACTGTGCTCGGTCTCACCCCAGCGGCACGTGTGGGTTTGTGCCAGCTCCGTGGGGCTCTGGGAGTGGGAGCCAGGGGAGACCAGGGTACCCAGGAAACAGGGCCTGCACGGCTCCTCACTGGGCGGGCCTGGGGATTGACCCCAAGGCCTTCCGCTGAGCTGTATTTCCACATTGCTTTTAAAAGTTCTCCCAGCCTGGGCTGGAACTTGCAATTCTCCAGCCTCCCAGAGCCCTGGATTACAAGATTACCACACCTGGCTGGCTCCCAAGTATTCTTTGTTTTGTTTTATTCTTTGAGACAGGGTCTGGCTGTGTAGCCCAGGCTGGCCTCAAACACGCAGTGATCCTCCTGCCTCAGCCTAAGTTCTGGGATCCCAGGCATGCGCCGCCACACCTGGTGGTGGCTCTTGAGTCTTAATCACCTGTCCTGGGAAGGAGACTGCCTCGTGGATACAGCGGGGCTGCTGCCCTGAGTGGACGTGGCCCTGCCCTGTATGTGCCCCCGGCGTCCTTACTGGAACTGAGGCTGGAGCAGGAGCTGATGCACATCTGCATCTGTCACCTGAGAGAGCTAAAGGGGCAGCACACAGCCTCCGGCCACCACCACCCCCTTTCTATCCCTCCGGACACCATGCACCCGCCGCAGCTTCGCTCATCTACAGCCTGGTGACACGTCTGCCTCACAAGGGAAACCAGACACACGATTCCAATGGTGGAGCTTGGGTCTCAGACAGACCAGGGAGAAGGCTCAGGGTGATGCTCACCATCTGCAAAGAAGAGAAAAGCTGGATGCCTGGGTGATGTGAGAGCAGTGACTGTCACCCAGGATGCTGGGTGCTGGGTGCTGGCCCCACAGGAGGCCCTGAACAGTGACCCCATCTCTTGGCCCACGGTGTCCTCCTGCATGTGGAGGGCAGCGGGGGTTAGCATACACCAAGGATCATCCGTCCAACACACACTTGGTGTGTTTGTTCCCGTCGAATCCGGGGCATGTGGAGTGGGCACAACCCTCACTTGTGCTCTGCTCCAGAGAGACAACACCAACCAACAGCTATGCTTGCTGGGCAAAGCCATGGAGACAAAAAATTACACATTCTCCTGAGCTGTTGGCTTGCTTAAATAACATCTCCTAAAAGCAATGCAGCACGTTTGTTAAAGACAAGAACACAGTGTGATGCTGGCCGTTAGGGTGACACAGAGGAAATTGTTGGTTCCTCGTTCCCTAGAAGTTTGAGAACACACTTTGACCTGGTTCTTCTGCAGCTGGGCATTTGCTTGTTGTTTTTTTGTGTGTTTGTTTTTCGTTTTTCTTCCAGTACCAGGAATTGAACTCATGACCTTGCGCTTGCCAGGCAGGCGCTTTGCCGCTGAGCTAAATCCCCAGCCCCGCGGCTGGGCATTTGTAAGAAGGAAGTCGTCCAGCCCCGTGTGCGGAGCTGTGACAGAAACTTCACAGCCCCGTGTGCAATTGCACAAAGTTGAATGAATCCAGACGTCGCTGAAGAACTGCTTCCTGAACGTGGTTTACATGGTGCAATGGCAACGCGGCCTGGTGGGAAGAACTGCGGGGCGGGAGGAGCAGGCCGGGTCCCACCCCACCCCGGCACTACAGAGGGAGGAAGGGGGGAAGGAGGAAGAAAGAAAGAGAGAGAAGGAAAGAGAGAGAGGGAGGAAGGAAGAGAGGGAGTGAAGGAGAAAGAGAGAGAGAGAGAGAGAGAGAGAGAGAAAGGAAGGAAGAAAAGAAAGAAAGAGAAAGAAGGGAAGGAAGGAAACAGGGATGGAGGGAGGGACTTTTCACATCGCAGAACGCGCCCTCAACATGAAAGGAGAATGGCCTTGTGCCGAGAGATGATAGCAGACCATGATCCCCATTCATAAATTCCCATCTGTTACACATGAAGATATTTGCCCAAAAGCAACCTGGACCTGCACACCCGGGAATGCAGTTACCACTGCCTTCTTGTTCTCCCACACATTTTCTGAATTTTTTGAGGTTTTTTTTTGTTTGTTTTGTTTTTTTTTTTTTGTCTTTTTTGAGATAGGGGTCTCACTGTGTAGTTCAGGCTGGCCTTGAGCTCACTTTGTGAATGAATGAATTGGCTGGTCTTGAACTAGCAACGATCCTCCTAGGCTGGTCTTGAACTAGCAACGATCCTCCTGCCTCAGCCTCCTGAGTGCTAGGATTACAGGCGTGGGGCCTTATGCCCAGCTTTTCTGAGATATTTGAGGCCTGTGTCTTACTCCCAGAATCACCCTCTCTTAGGACTGGGGTGAACCCAGAAGGCAGCAGGGGAGGCATCCATGCTGCTCCCTGGAATCCAGGAGGCCAGAAGAGCTCTTGACCCTTCCTGCAGGATGGGAGCCTTACTGACCCAGCCGCCCTGTCCCCACCAGCCACCCTTCTCCACCCAAGCCCCCAGTCCCTGTTAGGCCCCCTGTGGCCTCACTCCGGGCAAGGACCCTGTAGATGTCAAGCTCCCACTGTCACAGCCCAGATGGTAAGCAGTTTCCTGTTGCTGGGACAAAATACCCGACACCCCCAGCGTGAAGGAGGGAGGTTGACTTGGCTTGTGTGTTCTGTGGGTTCCGTCCATGGTAAGCCAGTTCCAAGGCAGGAGCAGCCTGGTGGAGGGGCCTGGCAGAGCAATGCTGCTCACATCACGATGGTGGGAAAGCAGAGGGAAGGGAGGAGCTGGGGAGGGAGCCACACCCTTCCAGGCCACATCCAGTGACCACCTCTCGTCAGGCCCCCCACCAACAGCATGGTCAGCTATAAACTCATCCCTGATGAGCCCACGGCTGCATGCAGTGCCTCCCAGATCCAATCCCTGTCCATATACATGAGAATTTGGAGAATATTTGAGATCTAAACCATGACAGGCACAGTCCCAGCTCTAGGCGGCCTCAGAATCCAGGTCTCAGAGTGGTCCGAGGGGAGGCTAGGCATGGTGCTGCATGTCTGTACGGATAGTACATGACTGTTCATGTCTCTGTGAGGCTGAGGCAGGAGGATTGCCGTGAGTTCAAGGCCAGCCTGGGCTACATAGTAAGATTCTGTTTGAAAAAATAAAAACAAACAAGGTCCACAGTGGGGCACGCACAAAAGTGTCTATAAACATGCCCAGGAGTTAGCAGCAGGTGGTCTGGAGGCCTCCATTTCCTCTGAGCTGGGATCTGCAGGACCTCATGTGCCCTGTGTCTGCACCCAGTTCCTCAGTCGGCTCTCCTCTCTGTCCCCAGGGCACCCCCGCTGGACAGGCCAGGTCTCCGTGCCCGGGGGCACCCGGCAGTCTCCCATCAACATTCTGCGGCGGGACAGTGTCTATGACCCCGAGCTGCCGCCGCTCAGGGTCTCCTACGACGCCGCGTCCTGCCGTCACGCGCGGAACACTGGCTACCTCTGCCAGGTGGAGTTCGAGGAGGCCGCCACGGGCTCGGGTGAGCTGCACAGGTGGGGCCCTTCCTCCCCTCTGCCCCACGAGGGTCCCTGACTCAGTGGTGAGGGGACAAGAGTGAGGACACCGTCTTCTGACGCCACGCAGGGACAGGGAGCCGGAGGGCCTGGAGGCCGGTGGAGGCCATGGGGGGGCAGGGGCTGACGCCACTGGGGAGGGGACGCCCCTTGCCCAGAGTCACGCAGGTCCCTCTCAGCTGCCGTCCAGCAGGCCAGGGAAGCCGGGACTGACGGCAGCGGGCAGAGGTGTCTGCACCTGGACTGCGCTGCCCTCCTGCTCTGGGCCGAGTAGCGGCTGTGTGGAGCTGGAAGACGTCTGCACCCTCCGGCTGGGCCAGCCCATCCCTCAGCACCAGGTTTGGGTTTTGCTGTCCGGGTGGCTGCGGCCGCTGTGGCCAGCTTTGGGGGCTGGGCTGCCACGCCCAAGGCCCCTTTTGCTTTCTTCAGTACTCAGGGTTGACCCCGGCCCCTTCACAGTGACCGACACCCCCTTCCCTGTATCTAGGTGCTTTTCTATATTTTGAGACGGGGTCTTGCTAAGTTGCTGAACTGCCCAGGCTGGGCTCAAACTTGTGAACGGCACTCCTGCCTCAGCCTCCCCGTGCTGGGAGCACAGGTGTGTGCTGCTGGCCTCCCTCTTGGGGTTCAGCTTTGCCTCTTTTTCAATTAGGGTGGTTATCCTGACACTGTCTTATTAGTATGAAAAGTCAATTAGAAATTACTTTATCTGAGTTTACAGAAGAAAAGTGGCAGCATTTGACTTGAACCTGGCTATGAGGGCTGAGGGTCCAGCGCTGCCGGTGGACTAGGACAGCTGACCTCATGCCTGAGTCTCCATCCAGACCACAGAGCTGGGCTCCTGGCACTGCCCCACAGCATGAACAGCCCATCTCTCAGGGAACAGGAAGTTCCTGCACACAGCCCGGTGTCCTGCAGCAGGCACTTGGTAAAGGCTGTTGTCCCTTGGTCACACTTGCGCTGTGTTCTCCACATGTGCAGTGGGTAGGAGGTGAGTGCCCCAGACCCCAGACCCTGGTCCACCAGGTCGTTGCTCTGGGCAGCTGCTTCACCCGATAGGGATGCGGCTGCCATGGCTATTGTTTTCCTTGGGGCTTCCTACATGCAGGGTGTGCTCCCTTCATTACTGACACAGTCTTTACACCAATCCCACCCAGTGAGGTCTTAGTTACTGGGAAAAATACTCAGCACCCAGAGTGTGAAGGAGAGGTTGATATGACTCACGGTGTCAGGGGGTTCAGGCCATGGCCAGCTGGCTCCAAGGCAGGAATGGTGTATTAAAGGGGCCTGGTGGAGGAGGGGTGCTCATGTCGTGGTGGACAAGAAGCAGAGAGCAAGGGAGGAGCAGGGCAAAAATGCACCCTTCCAAGTGACACTGCAAGGACCACCTCCAGCCAGGGACCCTCCTGACCCCACATCAGCCACAAACGCATCCACAGATCAACCCACTGATGACCACACTGCCCCACTGCCCACTCACCTTCCACACACATGGAAATTTGGGGGCGTTTTAGATTTAAACTAGAACAACTGGTTTTAGGATTCCACTTTACAGAGGAAAACGGAGGCGGGCAGGGGTGAGACACCTGGAGCAGGTCACACAGTGTGGCGGAGGGACACGGCATCTGTGCCAGGTCAGATCCCTGCTGACCGCACACCATGGTCCCCGCTGAAGGACCACAAACAAGCTTTCCAGTCTTAAATAAATAAACGTGTGGCCTTTTGCCAGCGGCTGCATTGTGAGGTCTAATTTAGGAAATGTTGTGAGAATCTTTGTTTCATCTTCAAAGGGATCCGGACCCCCGCCCTGGGCCCCAGTCGGGCAGAGAGGTCTGGAGAAGTCCAGACCCAGGAGATCCTGGGAAAGTGTGGGCTGTGATGGGTCCCACACGGGTTAGAGGAGGCCCCCAGCCCTGTGAATCGCACCCAAGGATTGCTAGGAGTGTCCACCACTTCACCACTGGGGCCCACTGAAGCCCAGCCAGGTGGCCATGGCCTGCCTTTCACTGACCCTCCTAGGGGAGCAACAGGGGCTCCCCTGAGTCATCCACATCACTGCAGCCCTTTGGGTTTTCCGAAAGCTTCTTGGTCCGCAGCCCAGCGTGGCCATTGTCCCAGGCCACTCCTGTGCTCACATGCGAAGGACGAGACACTGCTTTTTCTTACTGGCAGTGCCCAAGATGGGAAGGACCGCTCTGGTCACATCCTCTTACTCAGGTGCTCTGCGCCCAACGGGGCAGGTGGACTGGGCTCCAGGGCAGCCTGGTGTCGGGAGTGTGGAGCCGGCCCACAGCCCCATCTGCCTGGGCTGGCCTGGGTGTCGTCCTGGACCCCCCACAGGGCTTCACCTGCAAGGGAGCTGAGGCCACTGCTCTCAGGGCTCTGGGCCCAGCTGCTCCGGCTGCAGCTCTGCTGGTGGGCAGTGGTCTGGGGACACGCCCACCCCCAGTACCCAGACCTTTCCCAAACTCAGAACAGGTGGCAGAGGCCTGCCGGGGTGTCACTGTGGGTGCCAGGCTGTGGACACACACGTCCCGAGGTTGAGAGGCAGTTTCCCCTTTGAGCTTCCCCTCTGTGGCCAGTTGGGGCGTTTTGGTGCCGTGGTGGGTGTGGGACCGGCCAACGCCACAGGGGGGTGGGTGGCAGGCCGACGCCAGCACCAAGACAGCCACGCCCTCGGCTTGTGGTCCTGCAGTTTCCTTAGGTCAGGTTCATGCTCTGGAGGACAGAGCAGGACAGGCAGGGCTTTGGTGTCAGATCTAGGTTCTAATCCCCTTCCCCATGGCCACACCTCCAGGATCGCGGGCACCTCTGCCACGACCCCCACAGCACAAAGCCACCGGGCCCACTGCACTTTATCCCTCCAAGGGAAAGGCTGCCTCTCGGATGTGTGGCCCCGGGAAATCACACCACATCCTGCGGCCCATGCCAGGGGCCTCCCTCTCTGCGTCACTGCCCGGCCCTGGACTGGCTCCTCCAACCCCGCTGCACAGCTGACTGCTGGCCGATCAGACTTCAGCATCTCCCGAGGCCTTGTGTACTACATCAGGGAAGGAATATTAAAATTCAGACAGGTGCACGTGTGCGGCGTAAAGGGGGCGGGTCGTCACCTTGTGCAGTCACAGGATGTAAAACCGGCTGAAAGCTTGACGCAGACTGAGACTCTCTCCCCAGCCGCCTGCAACGGGGCTTTGTACAGGGACAAACAGGCCCCCAGCAGGTGCCGTTAATGCCCAGTGCGCCCGCCACGATGGCTCGGGTGAGGCTGGGCTGCGCTGCATGGCCGTGGGCCCGCGCCTGCGGCATGCGTCCCCACACTCATGGCACAGCCAGGCTCCCCGCAACGGGGTTGACACTTGTGTCTGCACCTGAACGCGCCCAGTTCACTGAGCTCTTTCGGGGGCCACCTGGGCACCGGGCCCATCTGGAAAGCCACCTTGAACCTGCGGGTAGGAGGGAGCGACAACCTCCGTGTCAGTTTCGGGGAGACTCGAAAGGCATCTCCGTAAGTGACCTGGCCCAGCGGTGGGCCTGCCCTGAGCAGGGGCTGTGGAGAGCAGGACAGGGACGGCTTGGTTCTTGGCTCTGAACTCATTCATTTGAAAGCCTTGTTGTATCCCAGAGGACTAAACTGTGTGGTGATAGGATTTAAGCTTTTTTTCAACTCAGACATCCTTGTTTTAATTAAAGAAAGCTCTGGGAAGTCTGACAGGACAGGTGCGGCTCGGAAATAGGGCTGGGCAGGCGGCCAGAGGCAGTGTTGGACCTGTACCCATTTGTGCCTTCACTGCGAAAGCGTGCAGGGGACAGGGGTGACCAGGACACACAAGCCTGTCCCTGGGGACAGAAGTCAGAACACAAGTGCAGGCGCAGTGGGAGGATTAACGTCTTGCTCGCGTTTGCAGGAATCAGCGGGGGGCCCCTGGAGAACCACTACCAGCTGAAGCAGTTCCACTTCCACTGGGGAGCGGCGGATGGGCGGGGCTCGGAGCACACGGTGGACGGCCGTGCCTTCGCCGCCGAGGTGCGTGGGCCACGTCTGCACGGTGGTGGGTGTGCCCGGCTCCCGGGGTGACCAGTGCCCCTCGCACGTCTGCAGGGAACGGGCTTCCAGCAGGAGGGCCGCGGCTTGCATTGGAGGCAGGAGCCAGGGCATCCTGAGGCCTGAGAACAGGGCCAAGAGCCCCACGGCCTTGGTCAGGATCTGAAAATCATCAGTAAAGAGGTTCTGTGTGTGTGTGTGTGTGTGTGTGTGTGTGTGTGTGGCTGGAGATCACACCAAGGCCTCGTGTGTGCTGCTGAATTGTGGCTCCAGCCCCTTCCAGTTTTATCCATTTATTTATTTTGAGGCAGGCTCTAGCTCTGCAGCCCAGGGTAGCCTTGAGTTCATAATCCTCCTGCCTCAGCCTCCCAAGTCTGGGGTCACAGGCTGTGATACCACCCTGAATACCTTTTTATTTTTATTTTGAGGTAGTGTCTTATAAGTTGCCCAGGCTGGCCTCAAACTCTTGACTCTGCTACCTCAGCCTCCCAGTACACGGCAAGAACGCGGGGGTTCTGGGTGTGAGGTGCTGCACGGAGCACAGAGACTCAGGATCCCCAAGAGAGCCCCGTGGGCTGGCGCAGAGGCTTCAGGGACCCGGAGCTGGTCATGCGTGGCTCAGAGAGCCTCCACCCTAAGCCCATGGAAGACCCCAGAGCCTCCCCTGGACACGTGCAGGGCTGGGGTGGGGACGCTCACGTCCCCAGAGAGGAGAGGGGTGCTGCTCAGGCCCTGTGCTGTCCTCCATAGACGTGTGGTTACTGCTAGGTGGCCAAGGACCCTGGCGCCCAGGGGACACTGGACGAGCAGCTGCCACAGCGCACCCCCCAGCGAGCAGACAAGGGAAGCTGTGGGTGCCAGCGCAGCTCCCTTCCCAGGGGCGGGGAACCTGCAGGTGGGAGGTGGCCTCGCCCCATCACACAGCGCGGAGCGTCACCCAGCGAGGGGGCTCAGCCCCTTCCACTCGCCCCATGCGAACCCTGTCGCCTGCCTGGAGCCCACAGCTCCAGGTCCCTTTCCTACCTAGGGAAAATGGGTAAAACAAGGACCAGGGAGGAAGTCAAGGCCAGGCGCCAGACTCAGGAAAAGATGCCAGGTCTGGACAGAGCTAACCCTGCCAAGCCTCCCGCTTCTGGGCTGTTTCCGCTGGCCATCCTCACTCAGGGTAACGGAGAGGGGCGAGCCACCAGCTATCTGCTTATGTTTTTGTTTTGTTTCTTTTTCCAGTACTGGGGATGAACTCGAGGCCTTTGCACTGAGCTACATCCCCAGCCCTTTTTTATTTATTTATTTTGAGATAGGTTTACCCTAAGTTGCCCAAACTGGCCTCAAACTTGTAACCCTCCTGCGGGAGTGCTGGGATTGTGAGCGTGTGCCACCATGCCCAGCTCCTGCTCCGTTTTGCTCTGTTAAAGCAGTGCTCTCCTTTCTCTCCCTGCAGGAGCATTCCGCTCACCACCTGCGCCTGCAGTGCTGGGCTTCCTACCCGCTAGGCAGTACCCGACACACAGAGCCACAGGGAGCGGAGGGATGGCCATTTCCATCTGCATCGGGCCCCAGCTGAATTCTCGCTCTGCTGTTTCAGCTGCACTTAGTTCACTGGAATCCCACGCGGTACCCAAGTTACCAGGACGCGGTCATGGGGGAGAAGGGCCTGGCTGTAACTGCCGTCTTTCTGAAGGTAACGGCTTTGGGTAGGGCACCGTATGTGGCGGGAGATCAGCCTTGCACATGGCCTGTCCACGGGAGCCCTGCCGGCCCCCACCCCCACGCTGATGGCCCTGTGTCTGTGCCGCAGCCAGGCACCCTGCACCAGGCCCTGCAGCAGCTGGTGGATGTCTTGCCGCAGATAAAACACAAGGTGAGATGTGGAGGAAGCCACTGGCTGCCTCCTGGGGGGCGGGGGTACAGAAATTGTGGCAAGCAGTCCTGCAGGGGCTGTGGCCCAGGTCTGAAAAGGGGCCCCAGGGCCTAGCTCCCCGGGGTCTCCACAGGCTTGGGACGTCCCTGGTTCAGCCTTGCTCCTGCCCCAGGCCCTTCTTTCTCCTGAGTAAGATGCAGGTGTGGGCTCCGCTGGAGGGCCCCAAAGGCAACCGTTCAGGCAGCTGGTGGGGGGCACATTTGCCTGCCACAGGATTCCTGTTCCTGGAATGCTTTCCTCTAAATAGATTTGCTCTTCACCAGCACTCTGGGAGGCTGAGGCAGGAGGATTGCAAGTTCAAGCCCTACCTGGGCCACCTGGTAAATTAGCAAGAGCCTGTCTCAAAATAAAAATAATAAAAAGAGCTGGGGATGGAGCGAGGGAGAGGCTCTGGTTCCCCAGTACTGGGAGAAACGTCTTTAGCCTCATCCCAGGCAATGGCAGCTGGGAGTAGTGGTTTGGGTAAGAGGTTGAAGTGAATTAGGAGTTCAGCTGTGAAGGTGGAAGAATGAATGTTGACCAGTTCACCCCCCAGCGTGTGCTTGGGGAAGGAGTCACACCAAGCCCGCCCTGCCCAATGGGGACAGCAAGGCCGAGAGGCTGCCGGTGTGGGTAACCTGGAGCACGGCGGCTCGTGCAGGTCAGCAAGGATGACGGCCCGCGGCTCCAAGGCCAGCCGGGAAGGGACGGGAGGGAGCAGTGGGAAGTCCAGAGAATGCAGTTTATTTATTTAGGACCAAACAAAAGAGTTTGCAGGGGAAGAGGCACTGTGGTGCCCGGATGGGATGGCCGAGGCGCCCACCTGTCTGACAATGGCCCGAGTTCAGCCTCCCTTCCTCGCAATGCGCGGGTTGTTTGATCTCTGCACAGCTGGCCCTTGATGCTGAGCTCCGTGGCCGGGCCTGAGACAGGCCACCCTGCTGCTCCCTGCCCAGGACACCCCAAGGCCACGTGCACTGCCCGGCATCTCGCCCTCTTCCTTGCTGGTCCACGGCCAGAACAAACTGGCCGTGGGATGTTTGCCCGCCAGCCGTGCCCCAGGGGAGCTGTGCCCCAGGGGGTCCCCACGGCTTGCTGGGAAAGGAAAGCCTGGGCTGCAAGGTGTGGTGGCTGCAGAACTCAGCTTCCTGGCCCAGGTGGGGCACGTGCAGGTGGGTGTCGGGCGGCGGCGGAAGCACGGTGGGGTCTGGTTCCGGCCCTGATGCTGATCTCTGGGCTCCACCATGAAGAGGGAGATAAAAGGGCTTTCAGAGATGAAAGCGATTTTACAAGGCCAGCCTCCACTGTCCCCCCTGTCAGCCAAGCAATGTCCAGGTAAAATGTCTCCTTCCTCCTTCCGGCGGAATGGAGGCCCTGGGGGTCTTCCTGGCCAGTCCCGGGAGCCCAGGACTTCTGGGGGCTTCTGCCACATCATGGAGTACTGGGGCCCTGCAGGCTCCCAGGTTCAAAGCTCCAATCCCCCGGTCCCGACCCGTGTGCTTTAGGGGTAGAGCCTGGACCTCCATTGCCTCAGTCTCTCCACCCAGGAAGTGGCGTGTTGTAGTCAACACCCAGGCGCAGGGCCAGGGTAGAACGGGGCACAGCTGGTACCTGGCAGTGCCTGGCCTTAGAGCAGTCTGTTGGCTCAGGGTTGGGGCTGGGTGGCACGGAGGAGGAGGGCAGCAGGGAGGCCCTGGCCCAGGCTCGCTGGGCCCTCCTCCCCCGAGGGGCTCAAGGCAGCACTGGGGTACCTGGCCTCCACTGGGGCACTGCCCAGCTGTCCCTCGCTTTGCTGCGCCCGCATCTGAGGTACACGGGGTAGAGGCCGCTGCCAGGCAGCCCTCAAGCACCCAGATCCACTCCCCTTGCACGAGGACTATACTTTCACTGTCCCCCCGGTCAACAGAGCAATGACCAGGTAGCAACCAGGACAGCCTCCTGCCTGGCCAAGGTGGGTTTTTCAGGGGCCCCTGTTGGGGTGAGAGGGGTTCCCCGCTCTGCAGGACCCTGCCTGGCCACTCTCTTCGTTCTTGCCCCATTGCCCGCCCCGACTGCATTGCCTCTCAGCTGTCCCTCAGGCCTCTTCCCCCACTGTCTCCACCTGCTCCTCACCTCTCCCCGACATCGCTGCAGGGGGCCTGGGCCGCCTCTCACCCCTTGGCCCCCGGCTCTGTGTCCTCCCATCACCCTCACGTGCACCATGCAAACGGCAGAGGTTCCCTGTGTTCACCCTGCAGGCGCCGCGGACGGGCAGGTGGCTCTGTCCCTTTGTCTCCATCCCCCGAGTCTGGAGCAGAGATAGGCTCCTGGGGGGCTCAGCCCCACTTGTGAATAAATGCACACATGCATAAATGAATGAATGAGGAGTGATCGATCACACACTCAGAGGGGCGAGTCCCTCCCTGTCCTCCTCCCATACACAGCAGGGCTGCCAGTGTGGACCTGGACAGAGGCCCCGAGCAGCCAGGCCGGCAGGGCCATCTCAGAAGAAGCCCAGAAAGCAGCCCTGGGTGCGGAGGGTCAGGCAAGGAATGCTGGCGTGGAGGAAGCCGGAGCAGGAGGTGGGGCTCAACAGTGGTGCCCACATCGGCTGCTGAGAGAGGATCAGCTGCAGAGCGGGATGGTTGGGGGCAGCGGGGCGGGATGGCACAGTGGCTCCGTGGGTGTGTTCAGAGAAGTCACCATGGGACCCAGCGGCCCTGTGACAGCCGCTCACCTGGTGGGGAGCCAGTCCCCAGGGTGTTTGTGCCCTTCTCAGCAGCTGCAGAAGACAGCGTGGCCCAGGCACCGTGGACGGGTGAAGGCCACCGAAAAGTGGCCGTTTCCATGGTGGGAGGTCTCAGCCGCAAAGAGGCAGGAAGTCCTGACTCCTGTTCCCGTGCAAGGTTCCACGGAGCTCAAGGATGTTGCGCTAAGAGAAATAAGCCAGACACAGAAAGCTGATGCCCAGGGCTCCCCTGTGTGAGGGGCCAGGGACATCAAATGCACTCAGGAGAATGGGGCGGGGTAACCAGTGTCTAATGGGGACACAGTGACAGTTCAGGGGAGCGAACAGCTGCACAATAGAGAACCGTCCTTAATGTCACTTACAAACGGCTGAGAGCTGTGGTACACACCTGTGATCTCAGCACTAGGGAGGCTGAGACAGGAGGATTGCCGTAAGTTTGAGGGCAGCCTGGGCTATGTAGCGAGTTCAAGACCAGCCTGCACTACATAGTGAGACCTTGTCTCAAAAAGAAAGTGTCTAAGATGGTCAGTTTTACATTATATCTTGCCACAATAAAGAATGCAAATTTTCCACAGCCACAGTATACAAAAAAAGTAGCTTTAAAAGGAAAATCAAGCGCCTGGTGGAGTACTCCTCTGCATGGGCAGGTACCATGCCCATGTCACTGCTTAGAGTGTAACAGGGGAGGCTTGGAATCTGTCCTTTCCCATGTGGATCTGGGGCCTCAGCTCTCCTGGCCCTCGTGTTCCAGGCTGACCACTGTGGTCCTTGATCTCAGGACACGCAGGTGGCCCTGGGCCCCTTCGACCCCTCCTGTCTGCTGCCTGACTGCCGGGACTACTGGACCTATGCAGGCTCCCTCACCACCCCGCCGCTGGCCGAGACAGTCACCTGGATCATCTACAAGAAGCCTATCGAGGTGGCTCCCAGCCAGGTGAGTGGCCTGCCCTGATGTCCCTGGCCTGGTGGGAGGGGGATGCACAGGACAACAAGGTGGGCAGGGTGAGAGCACTGCCCTGGGTCCCCACATGCAGGCCGGGCAGGCCCAGCTGGTACATGGGTACAGCAGTCCTCCCATCTTCAATAGGCCATGTCTGGGCAGGTGAGCCACAGGCCCTGACCAGGCAGCACCCACGCTCCAGGCCGATCAGGGTGGAATCAATGGAAAAGGACAGAGGTGACAAGGAAGCGGGACAGAGTCCTGGCCCACAGCAGGGAGGCATTAGCCAGGAAAGCGACGTCACAGACGCAGCACCAGGACGCCATTGAGTTGGCTCAGGCACAGAGCGCTTGTTTGGCATGCGCTAGGCCCTGGGTTCCACCCAGCCCTGCAGAAGAAAAGAAGGCAGATTGTTGAGGAAGAGCAGACTTTAGACTCGGACGCACTTCTTTGAACGGTAGAATGGTACAAAATGTGGACGGCAGAGGAGCCTCATGAGCTCTGTTAGCAGTTATGAGAGCATGTGCCCAGAGAACAGTCCTGATGGGTTACACCAGTCAGCACTGGCTTTGGGGTGCTGTGTAACAAGTCACCCAAGATGCCATAGCTCATGGCAAGTGCTTCTTGTGGTCCATGGTGGGCTGGGGAGGCTCTGAGGCTCCAATGGGTTTATGGAAGTCCAGGGTTGGGAATCGGGCCAGGCCCGGAGTTCAGCCAGCTGCACAGCACATTCCCAGCCCCTGCTTGCTGAGAATCTTGAGGATCTGTGGAAATCCTGCCTGAGGCAGTGTAGAGCGTGGGGTAATGCTGGTACACCGAGCGTTCCCTCCCCTGCCCGGACAGACATCACTAATCGATCTCCTCAGTGCTCATCTCCAGGCTCCCTCTGGCCTCAGCTTTTGTGAGAAAGCAGGCCCAGATGATGACACCTGCTGGGCCAGGTGGCACTTTGAGGTGTGAGGTGTAGATTACCCACCCTGTGCCCAAGCAGAACTGTGACAGGTGTGAGGAAGGGCTTGGGTGGAATTTGGCCCCTGGTCACTAAACCCCCTCCGTCCCTCAGCAGAATCCTTCCCCACAGGTGCCTGTGCGTGTCAGGCCCGCACCAGGATGGGCCAGGAGGGATGGCATCGGCCTCAGGGTGTGGCTGTCTGGCCGGAAGGTAGCTGTGGGGCAGATTACACCAGTGTGCATGGCTGGCCTGGTGTGTCACCCTTGGGGACAGCAGGAGTTCACATGGGCCCCAGAGTAGAGGGAGCCCAAGTGCCCTCTAGGGACCCGGTGCCCCGGTGCCAGCTTCAGCACCGCCTGTGTGCCGGTGGACTCAGCTCGCCCCATGCATGGGAGGTGCATGTGGTACCGTGATGCAGCTGGTGAAACGTGAGCGGGAGAGTGCTCAGGAACAGGCGGGACACACGGAGAAGTGGGAGCTCATCCCCGGCATGAAGAGTGAACCAGAGGTTACTCTGGCATTTGTGGGATAGCTGTCTGTCAGCATCCCCGGGGGCTTGGTTCCAGGACCCCTGCAGATATCAGAGTCCACAATGTTCAAGTCCCTTAGAAATGGCACATGCCAGCAGTGGTATCCTGCCGACTAGGGTGCCCCCCCTTGTCTCTGGAAGGTGTAAAGCCAGTGGTGATGGCACACATCAGTCATCCTAGCTTCTGGGGAGGCTGAAGCAGGAGGACTACTACTTCAAGCCCAGCCTGGGCAACTTAGTGAGACCTCAAATTAAAGAATAAAAAGGGATGAGGATGTAGCTCAGTACCCCTGGGTTTGATCCCCAGTGCTGAAAAAAAAAAAAGAAAAGAAAAAGAAAAAGGAGAAAAAGGAATAGTATTTGTATTTCACCTATATGCATCTTTCCAGATACTTTGACTCATCTCTAGATGCCTTTAATGCCTCGTACAGTAAAAATTCCAAGTAAATGGCCATTGTATTGCTTAGGGGTAATGATCAGAGAAAAGTCTGTGTGCATCCAGCACAGACAGAATTTGGGGGCAGAATATTTTCCATCTGCCATTGGTTGACTCTGAGGACACAGAACCGTGGTTATTAGGGCTGACTGTATTAGTTACCAGTTGCTGTGTAACAAATAGCTCCAAAACTCAAGCCATCAAGTTATTAAGAAAATAATCATGTATGCTGTCTACCAGCCTCTGTGGGCAACCTGGGAAGTCCAAGGGCCGCTGGAGACCCCATGGGTTGTCCAGAGCAAGTGGCCTTAAAGACCAAGGCGGAAGCTACCCTATTCTGTGGGTCTGCAGGGCCACCCCATCTCACCGTGGGCACAGACACAAAGACACAGGGATAGCAGCACCACAGTTGCTCCACCCGCTCTCTATTCCAGCTGTCCGCATTCCGTGCACTGCTGTTCTCCGCCGTGGGTGAAGAGGAGGCAGCAATGGTGGACAACTTCCGCCAGCCTCAGCCCCTGATGAAGCGCACGGTGCGCTCCTCCTTCCTGGGCACTGAGGCACAAATGAGGGCCTGACGTTCCTGAGTCTACATGAGCGGGCAGAATGGACGTGGCAAGGGCTAGCACACACCCCAGGCTTCCCCATCTGACCCCTGTGACCCCCAAATTAAACAGGGAACCGTCCTTGTTCCCACCATGCGCTTTCTGGTCTCAAGTAAAAGAAATCACTCTAAGGCAGCTGTCTTGGTTACTCTTCTCTCGTTGCTGAGACAAAATACCCAAGGCCCAAAGTTAAGGAAGGAAAGGTTTATTTAGCTCACAGTTTATGGAGCTTTCAGTCCATACTCGGCCGGCTCCAAGGCAGAGTGGCACTGGCACAGGCCAACAGTTCACGGCAGCGGAAGACAGCAAAAGCAACAAGGGGAGGAGTGGAGGCAAGCAGCCTCTTCCCTCCCTTACATTATATGCAAACTACCCACCCCAGGGCAGGTGTAGCACTCACACCCATGAATCTGTTATAAACTCTAAAAGCCCGCTGCGTGACTGCATGAGGCTTTCGGGGGACGTCTAGACACAACCACAACAGCAATGCAGGCACAGGAGGGACCAGAGTGCTGGAACACCAGCATCTCCCAGACCCCAGACCACAGCTGTGGCTGCCACCCTCACCCTCAGCTCTGCCCTCCTTCTGCACACGGGCTCCTCCGTCTGCCACATTCAGCCTCCCTGGAGCTCCAGGGACACAGAGGCCGGCAGGAGTGTCCTCCTTTCCCCCGCTTCCTGATCCCTGGCTGCACCTGTGTCCCGGGCCATCACCACGACTTGGTGGCTTAGAACGAGAGAAACAGACTCTCTCTGCCAGGAAGCCAGATGTGAGAAGTCCCGGCCCCGCGGGTCTGGCTTCCCGGAGCTTCGGGAGAACCAACTTCCCATCTCTGGGAGCCGCCTGCTTTCCTGCCCACAGCCCAGTCCTGGACCGTCACTGACGGCTCCACGTTACAGCTTCTCGCCTGGCGCTGCTGCCTCCCTGGTACTGGACCCTGTGCGTTCCCAGAATGAGCCTCCCATCTGAAATCCCGACCTCATGCCATCTGTTGTGCGAGGTGCACTGACACCGAGCTGTGGCCACGCCTCTGCAGACCACAGCGCCTGGTGGGAGACGGCTGGCTCTGGGTAGGGGTGGTGAGAGGCGAGAGGGCCCTGAAGGGCGGGAGTGGCACCCACATCCCCTCTGCGCGTGCTTGGACACCAGCTCCCAGGCAGCTGGCAGACTCGGGCCTCAGTGTCTCCCTGCAGGGCCCACAATGGGAGCCATCTCCAGTGGGGCACATTCCCTCTCCCACCACACTGACCCCAGTCCCTGGGCTAGGCCCTGAGTTTGTGCCTTGGGACCTCTGCAAGGACTTGCCCTGGTACGCAGCCCTGCACACGCCCTGTGTCCCCAGGGCTTGCTTCTTTCTTGGTCCCGGCCACATGGCCCTGCCAGAAGGACCTCTTGGCCTCCCCATCTAAATCGCCACCCCACCTTGGGGCAAAGAGGTTCTGCAACTGTTTGGTCACTTCTTTCTTTTTTTTTTTTTCTTTTAAAGAATAAAAGGATAACATAATAATAGGGGGGACTTAGCAAATTACAGACAAAATGGTAGGAAATTATCAATGGTTATCGTTTTACATATTATTATCTACAAAATAGTTTCTCAGGAAAACAAATAGACAAATAATAGTGAGTTAGAGACAAAAGAGGTAGGAGATTATCAAGAGTTG
>NW_004955541.1:2129833-2139378 GCF_000276665.1 Chinchilla lanigera | reverse complement strand
GGTCTGGCCAGAGGGAGAAGGCAGACCATGCCCCAAGCCCTCTCATTCCTGTTGGACTAACTGGTAGCATGGGTCTGAGCTCTGGGGCCTCCACTTCAGAGGGCAGACCGATCTCCAGTGGTCTCCTTTGCATCCAGGGCATGGCCCATGGGTCCTCTTAGGGCAGTTCCTCTTGAGGTGGCCTGGCTTTTAACAGTGTGGTCACTTATTTCATGAACACATGGGAATGACCTCAGTGTCCTGGGAGCCCCCTTGTACTGCAGGGAGGTAGCCACCAAGAGGGGCAGCGTCCAGGGCTGAGCCCCACCACTTGAGCCTGGCTTAGGTCTGCCGTTGGCCAGTGACCGTCCCACCAGCTGGCAGGTGCCCTTTCAGCTCCACCAGTCTGGGTTCTTCTTTGCTAATTAGAAAAAGTCCCAATCAATATAACATTAAATTCTTTGCCCTGGTGTAGACACACAGTTCCACAAAAAACCTAATCATGTTATCTTGGGATGATTCTGTACTGTCAGGTCAGCAATGAACAACAGCACCAAAAGTCAAGCAAAGCTGTCCTGTCTCCCAAGGCACGGTGACAAGCTCCGCTTCCCTGGAGAGATAAAGAACACGTCTCGTTAGTCCACAAATAGCACCTAGAATCAAAGCGAACCCGTGTCACACCAGGGTTTACTTTGGCGGGCTGCATGCTTCTCCCCCGGTGGCAGAACTTCCTCTGGCGTCAGCAGCCTGCAGCCAGGGAGCCTGGTGGTGAACGCAGAAGCAGCCTCGGGGTCGGTGCACTTCCCCTGCTGGAGAGGCAGCAGGTGAAGGCAGTGGAGCTGGTCCTGCTCCCGGGCACTTTGGGTGCCGTGGAGACAGCTGATGACATGTGGCTGCAACTGACAGCAGAGCACTGGATGATGCACTGTCCTGCAGATGGGAAGGGAGGAGCTACTCTTAGCTTCAGTTGGGACCCAAAATACTTCTTGCCATTTGGGAAATGCAGCCACCCACTTGTGTCTCTGGTGAAGGGGGCTCAGTCACAGGACCACGGATCCCCCGCACCCCATGGCCACGGGCTCAGTGGCTTCTGTCAGATGCACTGGGCAAAGTCCAAAATCTCTCGCCAAGCTAAGTCAGCGTGTCAGTGGGCCAGCTCCTCCAGGGCTCAAGGCACCTGTTTGCCAGCCCTTCCCGGCTGCCAGAGGCGCCGAGTTCTCCGGCTCAGGGACCCAGCTCTGGCCTCAGTGCCAGCCAGCAACATGGTGTCCCAGATCTCCTGAGTGTGACCCGCCTGCCTTCCTTGGGAGGGCCCTGTCCTGACACTGGACCGTGGGGTGTCCCGGGCACCCCGCTCAAGATCTTTGTCTTCATGACGTCTGTGAAGTCCCTTTACACATCCCGGCTTCCTGGGATGAGACGGGCTGTTCTCAGCTGGCCTCACTGTCTGCACACTGGACTCTGGCCACCTTGGGGCTGGCTGTCAGGGTGGCACAAAGGCTGGGGGACAGGGGGCATCGGAGGTGCAGAAAGGCTTTGCCCACAGCACTCTGCCACCGTGGGAGGCTGGCACTATGTGGTGTCTGCAGTCGCTCCTAGGCACACACAGCCTCCAAGCTCTTCGAACTCGGGCAGGTAGGTGAGAAACACAGTCCTGACTGGCTCAGTTTTAATTAGCTGAGATCTGCAGAGCCGCTGGGCCCCTGGGTGCCAGGCCTGGCAGTACGGCAGCCCATCCGCACGGGGCGACGGCCACGCAGAGCCATGCGCATGTCACAGCGTGCACAGCCTGCTGCATTTTACACTGCACTTGGGTTCAAAGCAGTCGCTCTGCTGCTCTCAGGACCTTGGGTTTCCGGGCATCACCACCAGGGCTGTGGCCTCCTTGCACACCTGTGCAAATGAGCAAGGCCATGCGAGACAGGAGGCACCAGGCAGGTGCACAGGAGGAGGCCTGGGGCTGCAGGGAGACAGGACAGAAGAGGGACTCCAGGATGGCACTGGGGCCGCGCAGTGGCAGGCCTGGTGCAGCCATTTCTTGCCGAGCGTCACCTGCAGCTGGGTGACCAGGAAGTCCACTCTCTGCAGAGGCCCCAGCTATGCTGCGTCCCCCACACAATGTGCAACCGTGGAAAGGAGCACGGGCTCGGGCCTGAGGCGGCAGGCTGAGGTGGAAGCGACAAGGAAGCCTGGCGCCCCTGCTTGCCCCCTGCGGCCCCTCTCTCACGCCAAGTAACGAGGAGGCAGCTGTGCGCCTCGGGCTATGCTGGAACCAATGCTGTCCATGGCCCTCTGGGCCCCCTCTGGGCCCCCTCTGGGCCAGACGCAGGGTGAAGCATCTTCGTGCTGTGTAGCAACCCTCGCGCCCCACAGCTCGGGGCCCCTAAGGAGCTCCTCACGCCAAAGCCGGCAAGAACTTCATCAGAGTGCCCAAGGGACAGGGAGGTGAGGCGGGCACAGAGCCACAGCCGTCTCCTGAGCTGCTGTAACCAGGTCTCTGCGTGTGTGCTGAGACCCTCCTCCTTCTAGGGGGAAACTGAGGCTCACCCTTCCACCCCCTCCAACTTGTGCAATGAGTAAGTTTAGAAAAGTGCAGTGTGAGTGTGAAGAGATGCCCCTGCACTGTAAGCTGGGACAAGGCTGTGTGCAGCCTGAGGAGACCCCGGAGACATCTCTGCAGGGCCCCCATGCCCACAGGGTCTTGGGGATCGAGAAGGAAAAGCCGAGCGCCCGGAGGGAAGAGGGACGTGGTGCCCCGGGCTCAGGTTCCCAGCAAGTCGCACCTTGAAGTTCTCTCACCTCCCCAGAGGTGTGGTCTTTGCCTCCTGAAAATGTCCTCCTTTATCACTATTTTTAACCCTGGCATCAGCGAAGAGACACTGACACCGCCCAGGAAGCGGCCAGGCCAGAGGAAAGACTTGGGTCTCAGCCCTCAAAGCAACCACACCGCAAACAAACACAGGAGCCTCCGCTGTCATGAGGGTGGCCAGGGGCAGGCGCACATTGTCTTGGACAATTTCTGGCCCCACTTTTAAAGTTCCCGGTTTCCTCCCTTTGCTTTTATGTTTTTTTCTCACTTTGTGAAAACACAAGATTGTGCGTGTGTGAGAACAAATTCTCTCCTGCTCCTGGCAAAGTGTGGCTTGTGCCTCTGCTGCCCTGCTCAGCTCATTCCCGGGTGACATTTCCCCGACTAGCCCCCGCCCCCCCGGGGAGGGGCCGAACCCAAGGGACCCCACAGCACCCTGAGGACACCGCTGTGCTGGCTTTGGCTGTGGCCCCGCCTCCCTTCACTGATCTGTGCTGCCCAGGACACACGGTCTCTGCCCATGGCCTGTCCTGGGGCCTGGCGTTGCTTGTCCCTGCCTGATGCCCGTGCTGCTCCTGAGCACTGGCATTGTCCCCAAGACCGTGTCGGGCCCTTCACCCTAGGCTGTCTCTCCTGCAGTGCCCCAACTGGCTGTTCCCACAGGAAATCCATCTACCCAGAGCCAAGCTGGACTCGGGGAGCCCTACCCTCCATGAGCAGGCATCTGAGGGGCCCACTGGCAGCACCCCAAAATTACTGCATCTGCTAGATCCCTGATGCAGCCTGACTGCCCCTCGCCTCTGGCTTAGGCCCTCCCCACAGTCTGCCTGAGCCCCCAGCAAAACATCTTCTAGTACTTGGACCAGGTAGGGAGGTCTGAGAAACCTTAACTTGGCTTCTCGTTATACTAGGAGCAAAGCAGGCACTCCTTCTGGTGCTACCTGGGGGCAGCCTCCCCACCTCAGCCTCCTGTCCAGAAAGCCTGGGTCCCCCAGAGCCGCCCCAGCTCCGTTGCACTGCTGGGCTTTCACAGCAGAAGCCGTCAAGCAGGAGGACAGAAATACCAGCCCAAATATTTTCCCAAGCAAAGAACTGAACTCTAGCCAGATGTGATGGTGCACACCTGTAATCCCAGCATTTGGGAGGCTGAGGCAGTAGGAACACAAGTTCAAAGCCAGAGTGGGCAAGTTAGCAAGACCCTGTCTCAAATTTTTAAAAGGCTAAGGACAGCCCGGCACCACGTACACACAGATGTTCTGCCGAAGCACACATGAAGGCTAGATGATTTTCCAGTGCTGACATTAATCCCTTTGTCAGAATCTCCTGTGTCAGCTTGGGAATCTTCTCCAGCAGCGCTGAAATGTCTCTAAGCTCAGGAGTTATTTTTAAGCAAGTTGAAACCCACTGATTCTTTTCCTTAAATTCTGAAAACTGAGAGGGGGGCCACTACGCACACACATTCTTGGACACAGAAGCCCAAATCAGGAGTGTGGTTGTCAAGACAGGGCGTCCCACACAAAAGCCTAAGCTGGCAAGACGTCCGTGTGGCAGCTCCTGGTAACGCCCAGCAGGACTGACAGCAGCACCCCGAAGGAAGTCCCATGCTGCAGGCAGATGCGTCTTGCAGGGGTGGCCCAGGGGGCGTGGCAGGAGATGCAACAGAGGGTGAGGGGAAGAGACGGTCTGGCTGGACTCTGGAGCCGTGTCCCCCCCACCTTGAGCCCACCGGCTGGGGGCTGAGCCCGGGTGCTGGGCCGTGGGCTGACCTGGGCGAAGTATGCGGGAAGGAGACAGGGTTCTGGGCGAGATAAGGTGTCCCCTTCTTATGTCTCCCACTGTTCTAGTCTCTTCGAGAGCAACAGGACCGAGCGTGGTGCGACCATGGGACTGACCACCTTGCCCATCCCTGCCCCTGCGGCCGCCAGCCTCCTCGGCATCCCTCGGCTGCGGCTGTGACTGTCATCGCCTCTCTGTCTCCACGTGGCCGTGCTCAGGGCGACACTGGTCACTGGGTGGCCTTGTCCCAATCTGTGGTGTGCAATGGGTATCGGGGTGAGAACCTCAGCCTGTCACTTTGGGGGATGACATTCACCCCAAGACAGCAGGAGGAGGCAGGAGCCACTTCCCAAACAGGCCCATTCCACAAGCTGCAGGGGACTCGTCAGCAGAGGGGACACATGGGACCAAAGGCCCCGAGCCATTCTCTGCTCATCCATCAGCCTTTGGGGTAACTGGCGCCCCCTGGAGAACCCCTAAACCCACAGCAGAGCCCTGGCAGGAGGATGGGTAGGACCCTACTGCTCAAGGGTGCCTGGGTGTGTGTGGGTCGCCGGGAAGCGGCATGAACTGGGCAGACACCTAGAGGGGCCATGAGGAGAGGAGGGAGGTGTGTGTCACAGGCAAGCGGTGCCAGCTCTGACACGGACTGCCTACCACAGAGCCCCCAGCTGTGCCCTGCAAGCAGGAGGTGTTGGCTTTTCCAAAGTGGAAACTGAGGCAGAGGTTGTCCCTTGACTCACCACAAGGGCCTCCTGAAGCCCGGGAAGCCTGGGCTACTCTGCAGGGTTCAGGTCGTGGTGGGAAGCTGGGAAGGCACTCCCAGACCAAGGACACCGGGGAGCAGTTAGAACCCCATGGGAGGGAGGGAGCCCAGGCCGGTGAGCCACCCTTCACAAGCCAGAACTCGAAACACAGTTTCCTTCTGCAAGTGCTTGGGCCCCAAGCTATAGAAGCCGTAGACTCAATCCACCCCAAATATGCCTGGTAAAGACCTCGGCCCTGAAAGTTTGAAAACAATATCGAATCCACTGATAAAAGGGTTTTGAGGCCCAGTGTGAAGGCACACATCTTCGATCCCCGCTACCTGGGAGGCTGAGGCAGGAGAATAGGGAATTCAAGGCCAGGATGGACAATTTACTGAGAAGTTGACTCAAAATTTAAAAATGAAAAGGGCTAGGTGTAGCTCAGTGGTAAAGCACTCACCTTGTATGGCTGAGGCCCTGGGCAAGGAGATCAAACTTCTCTTTCCCAAGGCCCAAACTGCCCACGTGTGTCCCTCCTGAGAAAGAGGGGTGGGAGGAAAGCTTCGTGGGCGGAGTGCTCTCTCCCCACAAAAAGCAGAAGCTGAGGCTGAGGATGGAAAAGGAGACACAGCCCTTATCTGCTCCTTGGCTAGGGTTTCTTCAGCTTTGGAACTGTGAGGCGGGGTTTAGAGATCAGTACAGAAAAAATACGCTTGCTGAAGAAACAACCCAGTGAGGAAGAGCTGGCCGTAGTGGTGCACGCCTGTGATCCCAGCACTTGGAAGGCTGAGGCAGGAGGATCGCTGTGAGTTCGAGGCCAGCCTGGGCTACAGGGTGAGTTCAAGGACAGCCTGAACTGCATAGCAAGACCCTGTCTCAAAAAGCAGAACAAAGCAAGAATCTGGAGAACATTTGGCAGTAACGCAAGACAGCTCGGATGCTGACAGAAACAGCCTGTGCCTGTCTCTGGGCTGCCCCAGAGCACACCCCGAGGTGTGAGGGGCTCCCTAAGGAGCTGTCACTTCCAAAGATGGTGCTCTGATCCAACGCTCTGCCATTCCTGTCCCCATGGCCTGGGAAAACATCTCCCCCCGGAAGAGACAACCAACCTCCCCACACGAGCCGTGAGGCTTTCCCACACTTCCAAACACGGCGCCAGAGTCCTGCGCCTCCGACCCCACTGTGCAAGCAAAGACTCTTTCAAGGTGTGACTTTTTTTTTTTTTTGTCTTTTTGAGACAGTCTCGCTGTGCGGTTCAGGCTGGCCTTGAGCTCACTTTGTAGCCCAGGCTGGTCTTGAACTCGCAATGATCCTCCTGCCTCAGCCTCCCAAGTGCTGGGATTACAGGCGTGCACCACCACGCCGGGCTCAAAGTGCAACTTTTAAGGTTACTGCAATGCATTCCACCACAGGGACCAAGCAGCACTTACCAGAGCGAGTCTGCTGGACATTTTATTTCCAATATTGGCCCTTAGCCTTTGAAACTGGAAGAAATAAGCACGTAGCCAAAACACAGCACACACGCTCATCCCCTGGAGAACTCCCTACAAGTAGAATTACTCCCCAAAGGGGATTCACAGCTGTGAGACTTTTGAGAGAAACCTCTCAATTCCCAACTGCAGAGGAGTGATCCTCCCTGCCAGCCCCTGCAGGAGCACAGGGCGCTTCTGATGAAGATGTCACCACCCCAACCAATAGATGGCGCTCCTTGCAAAGATTTTAGCGTCTGAAGCCCAGCAAAACTGCTGAGGAACCGCCCTTGGGCCAGGGAGGCTGAGATACACAAGGGAAAAGACGGGAAGATACAGTGAAGGCTTGGATTTTAAAAACTTATCACAGTAAAGGACACATTCCCAAGAATGATGAGATAAACGTGTTCAAAGCGATCAAGAGTGTTTTGAGAATTAATGGCAATGTGACTTTTATTGTAATCAAAATTTTAATGACGTTAACTGTAGTTTATGATCACCCCTTGTTGATCAAACGTTTATGGCAATTTCTGTCAAATTAAAAACATGACGTTGTGTCTACATTATTCACTGGATCTAGCACCGTTCGACTTCTGGCTCCTTGCCAAGGTCAAAACACCCGCGAAAGGTCAGCATTTTGAATCACTCCAGGACACGGAGGCAGTCGTGACTGAACGGCTAAAGCCACTCATGAACCCGAGTGTGGTGGTGCACTCCTGTAATCCCAGCACTTGGGAGGCTGGGGCAGGAGGATCACAATGCATTCAAGACCAGCCCAAAGTACACAGTGAGACCCTGTCTCAGAAAAGAAGACACTCCTGAAGTGAGAGAACATTCACCTTACACACATTTTAATCACACCTACACATACCAAAGCAGCCATGCTGGGAAAAAAAACCTAGAACTAACCCTGTGAGAAGTGGTGAAGATCAGAGGGGTGAGCGCCAGCTGGGGTCCTCAGAGCAGCCCCTTCCTGCACAGACGCCCTTCCGGTCCCAGGGGCCGTCCCAGGGCTCCCTCCGCCTCTCTTTTACTTCTCACTCACCCTGGATGCCCCTTCCCCCCTGGGAAGCCCGTCTGGCCCTGGCTGGATCCCGATAGCCAGCTCGCTCGGCCTCCCGCGGGGCCCCCGGCTCATGGGGGCTGCTGTGGGGCCCCTCTCCCATCAAATCTCCTAAAGCACTGGCTTTTGTGCCCTGCAGGTGACCGTGGCATGAGGCGTGAGTCAGTGTGGAGCCTTGCCAGATGGCTGTCTATGGTAAAACCAAAATCCACGCCAAGGTCGCTGAGCGGCTGGATGACTAAACCACAGGTAAAGGGTGGCAGATGGCTTAAATGGACCCTGTGGGTTTGGGCCGAACAGACGGGGTTCCAGCCCATCTGCTGGCCAGACAAGTCATGCGATTGTGAGCCTCAGTTTCCCTATATATTAAATGGCTCTAAGAAGTGGCATCTGCCCTATTAAATGAGCAGTTCACACTGGAGTCTCAGCCAGGGTCTTCTGCCTTCTGAAAGTACAGCGTGAAGAGCCATAGCAGGACAGCATCTCTGTCACCTTGTGGTCGTTGTTGCTAAGGTCTGCTGTCTTCTCAGCCACCATCTTGGGCAATAGGCAAAGCTGGCAGTAGATGTTGGTACGGCCTTTCGTCTCCTCTGCCGCTGCGGTGCGGGCTGCAGAGAATGCCGGTGGCTTTAGCGGCACAGACGCGTGGCTAGCGCACCGGGGGTGGGAGTGGACAACATGTCCCGGCAGTCTCCTGCTGACTGTGCCCACGTGGGGCCTGGGGACGTCCCAGCAGGCACTCTGGGCTGCAGGACAGGTCTGAGGGTGAGTGCACGCCTGCCCTCCTGCCCACGCTGTTTCTGGACTCCCAGCCCACTCTGCAGCTTGTCTCTCCGTGGCCACCAGGCTCAGCTCTCTCCCACTGTCCGCTGTAGACCAGCCTCACAGCGCCCCCTGGGACCCACTAAAGCAGACACCAAGCAAAGGAGAGCATGCCTTCCCCACCCTTGGCCCCCTCCACACACCCATCACTCCTGCCCTCGAGGGTCCAGGCCCAAGGTGACCACACCAGCATGCTCCAAGAATGACAGCCTGAAGCCCTTCACCCTGCAGGCTGCCTCCGAGCGCCCCGTGGACTCGGTGGGACTTGACTCCGGCTCTTCCCTGGTGTCCTTCCTGTTATCTAACTGGGCTTATCCAGCTCCTCTTCCCCAAAGCCTGTCTCTGCTTCTCAGAGCTCTGTGCCCCACCTCCCCGTTCTTTGGCAAGCTTTCCCTTGGCCTGAAATGGGCATCTCTGAGTCCAGGCTTGTCCTTCCCTGCTCTCTGGACTGGCAAACCACCGCCCATGACGCAGTCCCTTGGCCAAACCGGACCAGGATAACCTGCCCCCAGGTATTCTTATCTCCCAGGTGTCCGGAACAAGCAGACTGGCAAGGGGTGGGGTGTGCCCAGTCAACTCAGCCCATCTGGGACAGCCTCTGGGCTCTCGGGAGTACGCGGGGCGTCAGGCACCCCAATCCCCTCGCAGAGGGGAGAGGGGAGGGGCGTGCTCTGGCCATCGGGGCAGCTGAGGCCAGTAGCGAAGATGGGCTGGAGCCACAGGAGGCAGGTAAGGAGGTCCCGAGGCTAGGGATCTGCCGGAAGCTCCTCGTGCTCGGAGCAGGCCTGTACGCCGGGGACCCGAGGCGGCGCCGGAGGCTCGGCGAGACGGGGCCAATCCGCGGGGGCCAATGGTGGCGGTGGGCGGGGCCTCGCGGCGGG
>NW_004955541.1:2072371-2129668 GCF_000276665.1 Chinchilla lanigera | reverse complement strand
GCGAAGCGGCGCTCGGTGGCGGCCCCAGCGGCGGCGGCGGCGGTCGAGGAGGAGGAGCAGCAGGCGCGGGAGAAGATGCTGGAGGCGCAGCGCGCGGACCCCGCCGGGGAAGGCGAGGGCGTGACCCTGCAGCGCAACATCACTCTGCTGAACGGCGTGGCCATCATCGTGGGCACCATCATCGGCTCGGGCATCTTCGTGACCCCCACGGGCGTGCTCAAGGAGGCGGGCTCGCCAGGACTGGCGCTGGTGGTGTGGGCCGTGTGCGGGGTCTTCTCCATCGTGGGTGCGCTCTGCTACGCCGAGCTGGGCACTACCATCACCAAGTCGGGCGGCGACTACGCCTACATGCTGGAGGTGTACGGCTCGCTGCCCGCCTTCCTCAAGCTCTGGATCGAGCTGCTTATCATCCGGCCCTCCTCGCAGTACATCGTGGCTCTGGTCTTCGCCACCTACCTGCTCAAACCGGTCTTCCCCACCTGCCCGGTGCCCGAGGAGGCCGCCAAGCTCGTGGCCTGCCTCTGCGTGTGTGAGTAGGGGACCTGCGAGGGGAAGAGGGGCAGCCGTGGTCCTGGGTCCCCGGTCCCAAAGCCCAGCATCCCTGCGACCCCGCCTCCCTGGACCATAGGAGGCTGAGGTCTCCTGTGCCAGAACTCACTGGCCTTTCATTCATTCTATCAGCCCGGGGGCCCCCTGGAAAGACCTCAGTGAGTGGGTGGGGGTCTAGGCCAGACCCCAGGGGGCGGTCTGCTTCCCCCGATCAGCTCCATTAAGACTTAAGCAGTGCCACCCACAGGCAGGCGGCTAAGCAATACTCAGTGTGTCTTGCAAGGGCCCACGTGGAGTGACTGAGGCGGTTTCCTGTTTCCGCTGCAGTTGTGATTGGTTGTTAGGATATTGCAGTTTAAAAAAATCATTCATTTCTGTTCTCCAAACCAGCCTATCAGGACTTGGACAGGCTGACTCATAAGAAAATAGTAGTAATAAAATCGCGTGTAGGGGAAAGGTTCTCACTGAGGCCCGGCAGCAGGACTGCATTCCCCTTCCCCGGCAGCAAGGGCAGCTGTTGGCAGAGCCCTCAGGTTGGAGGGCACAGTGCTAGTCGGCCAGAGAGGGCTGCTGCTCTGCACAACAAAACTGCCAAAACGGTTTCCTTGCACGATTTCAGGGTTAAAAAGTCAGTTGTAGCACATGCTATCTGATTAGTTTTGTTTTGTTTTTGGCTTTTGGCAGTTCTGAAGATCATTTCTGGCCAGGTCTGGACATGTCCTGCTTTCAAAATTCACACCGGAGGCCCTGGCCTTCCAAGATGTAGATCTGTTTGTTTGCATTAAAGCTGCTACCTGATGTAAGACCCACCTGCATCTTGGTAGTGTTCACAGTGATAAGGCTAACAGGGTTGCGCTTGCGTTTGGGTCACAAGCAGTGACTTAGTACTTGGAGCAGCTCCTGGCTGGCAGTGGTACCTGGTGCTGCTGTGTACTCTGGGTGGAGTAGCCCGGCTCAAGCAGTCACCCTGCACTCTAAGGCAGGGTGTGTAGATGTGGGATCAGAGGTAGAAGCACTTTGCCAAATCAGAAGCCTTCCTGAGACCAAATGAGACCGGCACCGTGATGAGGAGGGGTCTCCACAGTGTGGTGCTGGAGACCCAGAAACTTGGCTTGACCACAGCTAGGCAGGGCCGTGGCCGTGGCTGTGGTTGTAGCCATGGCGGGTCTGCTCATGGATGTGCTGTGGAGAACGGTTCTGTGGGGTGACCCCACGGACTGTGTGAGGAAAGGAACAGGCCTCTGACAGATTGCTTTGCTTGTTTTGTCTTTAGGGAATTTTAATTGTTGAGTTTTTGTCACCTCAAGGTGGTGTTGGATGGGTAGGCTTGGTCGGTAGTGACGTGGACCTATTTAGAGGGCCCCTCTCGCCTGTGAAATGGACCCTGGAAGGTGAGTTGCTGAGCTTGAAGTTGCCGGTGGCACCTGGAAAGTACTGCTTTGGCTGGGGGTGGGCAGGGAGGACAGGTATGCGCTAGCGTTCTTTCTAATGGAAAGCCAGCTGGCGTATGACTACGTGGTCCCATTCGGCCATGCATGTAATCAGCCATGAGATCCACTTCCTTCTCCTCTTCCCCACCCCTGGGCTGAGACTCCACAGCTAAAATGCACCTTCCAGAGTTTTCTCTTTGCGAATACCCAGGTGCTCCTTAAGATGTCAGTTGGTTCTCCGTGTACCTCTCGTTCTCTATCTTGTTTTCAAGCCTGAGGCAATATATCCACCTCAGTGTGCAGAGGCAGCTGCTGGTTTTCAGCTCTGGGGAAGCTGCACTTAGGACTCGGACAGGTGTGCTCACCATCAGGGGTTCCAGGTTTGAGAAAACAGCAGGTGGGGTGGAGTGGACTCTAATGCTGTAGCCACAATGTCTGCCAAAGAAGCTGTTCAGGCCAAACACTGTGAGCCTCACTGGTCTCATAAGTAGCTTTCAGACAGTCCTTGGGGGTCCCATAGGTGAAGCCCCCAGGTAAGTGCTGAGTGGAAATCCTTTGCAGGGTGCAGATGGGGTCAGGCAGCATCCCTTTCTGTTCGAGAAGGCATGCTTTGCCGATGCCCGTTAGCCCTCTGTTCACATGTGCGTGTCACTGCCCTTTCTATGGAACAAAGATCTGCAGTGACAGAAAGGAACAGGCTGTGTGGAGGAGTGGTCAGCACCCGCCTGGGCCATATGAGCGAGGCTACATCCCAGGCCCCAGACAGGGAGCTGGCCTGGCCAGTGGGGGAGGACTCCTGGGGACTCCCAGAGGCACTCTGACACCACCCATGGAGTCCAGGGAGGACTAGATCTGGCCGTGCTCTGGAAGGACATCTAAGAAGCTTCAGGTGTGTGCAGCCTTCTAGGTGGAGAGGCAGCTCAGGCCCTGACCCAAGGACAGCTATGCAGGGCATGGCGAAAATTTCAGGCATTCAGTAGAGGACACTGCCTTGAGTGTAGGGCCACTGCTCCTGAGGAGAAGAGTTTCAGTGTATCTTCGTGATTGTATATGAAGTAGGTCTCAGAATTTCTCCTCAGGAAGGGAAAGGCCAGACTACACCCCACACTTCCTGGAACCTGCTCCTCCGAAGGTGCCACATGATGGCCTCTAGGCCACACGCTGACCGGGTACCTGCCTGCTGGGAAAGGGCTATGATACACAGGAGGCCAGACTCTGAGCCTCGGCTCTGCTTGATCTTGTTGGCCCCGAAGGCTTGTCCCTCTACACCTTTCTGTTTGCTAAAGATGGTCTTGTGAAATGGCTTGGCTGGTCCGGCTCCTGCGTGGGATGGTCCTGCAGACAGGAAAGGTGGGGAAAGCGGGTTCTTGGGTCTGGCACTGGGAATTAGGTCTAAGGTTCCTTTCGCAGTGTGTCTTGCCTGCATTTGTTTCTTTGTCAGTCCTAAAGATGAGTGAGTTGCTTAAGGGGATTATTTATTACTTAATGAAAAAATGATAGCATTTAAATGGACTTCAAGTGATGCCAGATTTTATCTACAGAAGACGCAGACTGGAGCTGAGGTTCTGGCGGGGCTGGGGTTTCAACAGGCAGCCTAACCTCCCCTGGCCCTGCTCGGCCATATGCAGTGGCAGCTCCACGGAGTCCATCACTGGGACACGTGCACAGGGCAGCCCAGGGCGGCTTCTGCAGCTCTTATCCCTCCAGGGTGGAGCTCTTGGACCTAAGGATCAGAGTTGGCCCTCTGCCACCTGGCTGTGGGTGTCAGGGCCCCAGCCTGCAGACGAAGGTTCCTAACATAAAGACACATATCTGCTACCTCTTCCTGTTGAGTGGAGGATGGGGCCCTGCCGGCTGGGGCAGCTACCGGGACTTGCTTACTGTCACGCTGCGGGGCGCCCAGTGCATTCACAGGCCTCTCATCTCTGGCAGCTGTGAACCCGAGAGGTGATGGCGAGTTTACCTGGGCTTCCTAGAACCAGGTCTCCCACTCTCAACTGTCCCTCCTCTCCAGGTGAGCATGGGGCCAGATAATGGCCCTTCCTGGCTGCTGTGTGTCTGAAGACTTGTGACTTGATGTATTTTTTACCTCTGTGTAGAATAGGGCCTTGTCCCAGCCCCACATGGATGTCGGAGAGGATTAGGCCAGGCACAGTGTCAGTCATGCGGCATCTCTTCTTCCTAGCTACCAGGGGGGAAGCCCAGGGCTGGCTCTTTCTTCTCTAGCAAACATGAAGAAGGAGAGCGGGAAGCCAAGGTGAACCAGGTGCCTCCCTTCCCTGGAGCAGGGCTCCAGTGTGACCCCCCCCTTGACGAGAGGACCAACCCAAACCACCGAGGGGATGGAGGAGTCTGGTTGAGGACCCAGTCAGCTGACCTGAATCCTGGGCATGAGTGGGGGTGATTACCACAGAGGGGTGTGGGGTGCTTCTGGCGCCTTCGACCTTTGAGTCGTCTGCTAGTCTCTTGTAACCCTCAGGTGCCCACCGCTGTAGACCGCACTCTAAGCCTAGCCCTGTCCCTCCAGGCCTGGGGTATCTGGACACTTGCCAGCCACCACTGCAGGGACCCTGGCAAGCAAGGAAGAGCCCTGGTGTTTCCAGGGCACTCGGGGGCCCCGCGTCTCCAGTGTGAGCTCTGTGCAGCTGACAGTCTGGTAATTAGCCCTGAAATCCGGCTTTCCCAGCAGCCATGCAGGGGCAGCTGGCGCCTGAGTGGGTCACGCCCAGTCACGGGGCCAGCCTGGGCCTGTGGGGCTGTTCACAGAGCGCGTGACCCCCAGACTGGCGGGAGATAGGCGGGCGTCTGTACCCCTTTCCCTCGGGGTTACAGAGCCTGGGGTAACCCCGCAGAATGTGCAAGATCCCTGCGGGACGGCTCGGCAGGAGCCTTCTTCCCCCGCAAGACAGTGGGTAGCTCAGACCCCGTGGCCCAGGCAGATCAAAAGCTGCCCATACAGCGCGTGCTCAGCCTCTCCTCATCCTGCCCACCCGCCCCTGAAATCCATGTGACCATCTTGTCTTGCGACCAGGGAGACTGAGGCGGGAGTAGGCAGGGAGCAAAACGCCATGACACCACCTCCAAGCTAACCACCATTTGTCATCAGGCATACGTGTGAGGCACCTGGTATGCCTGGGCACCTCAGTGGCCTGGTGGGGTGGAGGCCCATCTGTGTTCTGGCCTCTTTGGGGAGCGCTTCCCTCCCCTCCTGTGGGCAGCTCTCCAGTCATCCTCTGAGCTTCCTGAGGAGGTTCACTGTGCACGTAAGCTCCAGGATGGCCACCCCTGCTCTCCCACTTTGTCCTGCACCCCTCAGACACACTCGTTACCTGCTGGCCCCTGGTGCTACCCAGGCAGTGCCCCCTCTGCTCCACGGCTGAGTTCTCTAGGAGGACCCATGCCTTATGGATCCTTGCAGTTGCTGGACCCTGGCTAGAGAGGGCACGCCCTGCCTGTGCGTCCAGGCCAGCAGGCGTGCCTGTCCAGCCGGCCGTGCCCACCCCTTCCCTGGGCAGGACCTGCCTGCTATGTGAGGACTCAGCACTGACTGCCCATCCGGGCCTGGGTACCGTAGATGCAACCTGATCCACGCTGAGTCAGCCTGACCTCAGGCACCGTGAGCCAAGCCCGGGTGTGTGAGCTGCAGCGAGTGGCCCCAGTGGAGAGCGTGGCCCTGCGAGCGTGGCTGGCTCCACACTTTGTCTGCAAGCCACCATGGCGGGCCTAGGACCTGCCTCTGGCTCCCGCTGGCCCCTGAGCCGGGCTCTGTCTCTGTCCTTGAGCTGTGAGTCCCTCCAGCTACGTGACCAGGGTGCGGAGCTTTGCCAGAGGGAAAGGGTGGGAGTGGGCCCAGTCAGAGCAGTCAGCAGGCCTGGTGAGGTGTCCCTGGCAGGCAGAAGGCATGGGAGCCTCCTGGAGCGCCTGCTGGCAGTGGCCCCACCTCTCAGCTGCCCACAGGCCCAGGGCATTATTCCTGAGAGGCCTGAGACCTGCTCGGAGAAGGCCCCTTAGTTTAGAGTCACCCTGGCCTCACTGCTGCACCTGAAGCCCATCGGGTTGGGGGAGGCGGGGGCTCTGCATTCCAAAGTGTGCAGCCTCCCCACCCTACCCCACCCCACAGACACACTGCGCTGATGGACCCTTAGCGCACCTCAGTCGGCCGGCTCTTTACACAGCGTCTGCTTCCGTCTCCTGCCCAGATAAAGCAGCCTGGAAGCCCCACCCCGCACCTCTATTAACCAGAGCTGGGCTACTAGCCAGTCCTGGGGTGGTATCCACATGGCCCTGGAGCTTCTTTAAGATAGCTGGAGCCAGCCATGGTGGCGCCTACCTGTAATCCCAGCACTCGGGAGGCTGAGGCAGGAGGATTGTTGCGAGTCAAGATCAGCCTGGGATACAAAGTAAGCTCAAGGCCAGCCTGAACTGCATAGTGAGACCCTGTCTCAAAAAGACAAAAAATATATATATAATAATAAGATAGGCCTGGGGATATAGCTCAGTGGCATAAGTGCTTGCCTGGCAAGACTGAGGTCATGAGTTCGATTCTTGGTACCAAAAAAAAAAAAAAAAGAGTTGGTCGAATAATAAGATAGCCAGGTTTTGACAGCACTGGGACGTAGGAGACCTGTGTGTTCTTGCTCACTCCCTCTCCGAGCTCCGTCCATCCTAGCTGCCACACGCAGGTGCTGGGCTGGATGCAGTAACATCCCTCCTCTTGAGAGACCGTGGCTGGCGGGCTGCCCCTTTTTCTCCACGGAGTTGGAGTGTCACAGGGCGCAGGCTGAGAGGCTTTGCAGGCTGGAGACAGACTCCTTATCACCTGCGTACAGCCTCAGCGCCCCGGGCGATTGCCTGATGAATGATCAGGTCCTGTGGCACACATGTGTGCACATGTTACTTCCCCCACAGAGCAGGACACAGCACTGCTGTGTGGAGGAGGGAGCAGGCTCGGATGTGTTAGGTAACTCACCCCAGGTCACAGCCTGGCAGAACTCAGGTGCCTGAGACAAGCCATGGCACCACTAGGAAATGTTTGTGCCCTGGGAAACTGTCATCAGGAGAGCCCTGGTAAAGAAGTCACTGTCTGGGGGTCTCCTCCTTTGCCCTAGACGTGAGATGTCAGCCAGCACTTGGACTCTGATCTACCTCTTTCTGGCCTGCAGTGAAAAGACTGACAGCTCTGTTCTGGGTGGTCGCTGGTACCCCGCCCCTGTGCCAGCCGGAGCTGTGTGTGGTCGGTTAGAAATGGAAAGGGGGCCGGGGCAGCTCAGCGTGCGTGTGGCCAAGGGTTCATCCACAGCACCGAGGGAAAATGAAAGGAAAGGAAAGCCGTGAAGACCCGAGTTTGAAAGTGTGCTGCCAGCCTCTAGTCAGGGCTTTCCACAGGATTGGAAGCGGGTGTTGGGGGCGTGGAGGCGGAAGAACAGCCCTGAGACCCCTGCCCCATCCCCCAGGTCACAGACGGCGGCCCCTCCTCTGCCCCTGAGGTCTTTCTTGACTCCTCCCTGGGGTCCTTGCATTTTCCTTTGCACCCCAGCCCACCCCATTTGGTGAAGAGGCACCTGACTCTGAGCCCAAGTCCACGTGAGCTGGGAGGTGTCGAGCTGCATGTGTGGGTTCTCTGCAGAGAATAGCCTAAAGATGGGCTGGGTGCAGGTTCTTGGGCCCATCCTGGACCTGCCTGACAGAAGATCTGGGGGCCCCCAGGATCCTGGCGGGGCAGAGCCACAGGGTTGACAGTTCCTGGCAGGGATAAGAGTGCAGGGCAGGAAAGGTAGAGGCCAGGGATGGCAGAGGAGGTGGAGGAGCTAGGCTGCTTCAATGTCAAGGGGAAGCAGTCACTGGCTTTAGTGAGCGTCTCCCTGCGTGCGGGGGGATGCGGGTGGAACTGTCCTTAGAAGCGGTGGCCTCTGCAGACAGGGCCCCTGGGTCCTGGGCTGAGACTCCAGCTGATGGGAACTGGGCCGGGCTGGGCGGGAGCCCAGGTCTCAACCAGCTGTTGTTGCTGTGGTCCTTGGCGCTGTTCTCTGACCTGGTGCCAGCTGTACTGCCCAGGGGCCAGGCCTACAGTGCTTCCTGGAACCAGCGTAGCCTGGGCTAGTTTCTTCTCTCCTGGCTCAGGGGCCTACAAGAGACGGGTGTGGCTGGCAGAGTTTGGGCAGAGCCACCCTCAGCTGCCTGGCCTCGCCCATGTAGGCAGCAGTTTCCTCTCCCTGAGCATCACCCTGCCCAGAGTATACCCTCTTAACTCCTGGGGAGTCCCCAGCTGATGTCACAGCAGCGACTCTGTCCTGGGTGAGTCTCAAGGGACAAAGGACTGCGTCCCATGGTCTGTGCCTGAAGCTTGAGCTCCAAGGGGACAGGTGTTCTGGTGTGGGCTGTGTGTGGAGGGTGGCCCTTCCCTGGCTGGGCAGTGTGCTGCTGTCAGGCATGCCCAGAGAATGAGTATATTTCCTTGGCCCAAACTGGGGCTGGCCCAGGCAGGGCTGGAGGTACCTGAGTGGAGGGGGACAGTGAGCCCAGCAGGACCCCGGCTGGACTCGGGTCATGCCCCTGCTGAGGGACCTGCTGCTTAGGCTGTGGGACCTGTGGCCAGCGGGGCGGGCCCTGGGGGGATGTCCCTGAGACAGGAATTGCTGCTAGCTTGGCCCAAGGGGAGGAGTGGTGCACCCCGCCCAGCCCTCAGCAGGGAGGGGCCGCGTATTTTGTCTCCCTGCCTCCTGCCAGGCAGGCATGCTTACGTGGGTGCCCTCTCGCATGCAGCACCCTCCCCTGGTCCCTTGCTGGAGGCTGCAAGTTACCAAGGATGGCAGTCAGCGGCCAAGCTCAAGTGCCAGCCTCTTGCCTGTGGCTGGGGAGCCAGGCCATGGGTCAGGGTGGGAGTGGAGGGTTAGGTCAGCTCAGGGACCCCTCCCGAGAGTGTCTTGTGAAGACTGTCTTGTGCAGGCCAGAAGGCATTGGGTCCAGATGAATTCATTTATTTAAGATTCTATTTCATTTTGAAATGTTGAGAAAAGGACTCGCAGAGGATAATGAGGCCCTTGTTTGCCCTGCCCATCGTCCCATCAGTGGCACTGAGGTTTCATCATCCACTCCAGTGCTTTTATGAGAGAAATAGCTCTGTGAAGTCCCCTTTGTCCCTGGCCGCCCCAGCCACCCTGGAGGCCACGACCTGGTTACTCCCATGTCAGGACAGGTCGGCATTGGTGGGAAGAGGAGCCGTGCCGAGTGGCCGTGGCTGGGCACCTGCTGGCCTCATTTGTCCACTGACTTTTTGGCTCAGATCTCTGGCAGGGCAGGCGTGGGTGGCAGAGGAGAGGCCCCTGCCTAGGGCCAGGGCGGTGCATTGTCCGGAGAGACCTTCGCTGTCCCCTTTCCTGGACACCCAGGGTCTGCACCTGAAAAGCGGGGAGAGGGAGCCCGCCAGCTCTGACCTCCGGCACGGCAGCAACACAGTCGCCCTGCAGAGACTGGGAAACCCGAGACCACGGCGACCGCCTTCGGTGTCTGGGCCCCGCCCCGTCCCGCCCCTGGGGCGACTGATGCAACATGCTGGCTTCTTGCTGCAGCCGGAAAGCCGAGCCGGGCCTGGGGGAGGGGCGGAGGTGCTGCCCGCTGCCCGAGCCGCTGGTCCCTTAGGAATTGTGACTCTTCTAAGAGCAGGCCCCACACTGCACACCATGCTCAGAGCTTGGCAACCAGATGGCAGGACAGAGGGAGCCAGACTGGAAGCATTTCCTTCCCGAGCACAGGAAAAGGGACGTCCGCAGCTCATCCCCACGTCCCATGTGCTGGGAGTCCCCGAGTGGTCACGTCGGCCATTGCAGTAACAGTAACCGCAGTCCCACACCTCCAAGCGAGCTTCCCAGCACACGGCAGTGGGCCGGTGTGTTGCATCAGCCGGAGCTACGGAGACGCTGCTGAGGCCCAGTCCTTTCCGGAGAGGAGTTGCCATGGTGGGTGGGATCCAGGATCCTGCCCAGACTCAGGGAGCCGTCCTGTTTTCCTGCCCCCTGAAGCGCGGGCCCCATCCAGCTAGTTAGCGCAGATTCATTTTTCCGAGACCTGGTCCTGAAATTTCACATAATTAGTGCAGCTGAAGGAAAGCCGCCTGATGTCCTGGCCCGAGCTGACCTGGCCTCTCAGAGCTGTCCGTGGGGGCGGAGATCTCAGGCTCTCGCAGCCCCTGGTGGGGAGGGCACTGGTTAATGTTTGACTGCGGTTGGTGACCAGGAGGAGGTCTCGCCTGTGACGTCTGTGTAGGTTCCCGCAGCCAGGCGTGATGTGGCTCGCGTCATGGAGAGTTTTCAGTGCAGGCTTCCGCGGCCACCTGGCCCTTAGGCATACGGTGAGCAGAAATTACGCAGTAGGAAGGGGTGGGCGGTGAGTATTTGTCGCCTTTTTAAATATACTTTTGTTTGCCTTCTGTTAGAGAACAGCTGTGTTTGCTAGTGTCCGGGGGCCCAGACAGGACTGGGGTGTTGGGCACTGCCTCGGCTGCTTGCCTGTGGGCCTGACCCCCTCGTCTCCTTCAGAAGCCATAGTCCTCCCAGGCCTTTCCAGGCGCTGGTTTCAGACTGGCAGGTGCGGCTGCTTGGTGCCGGTAAACAGCGGGTGTGCGTTCTCAGTTCTCAGTACCAACTCTTCTCAGTAGAACGCCCGCACGTGCTGCCTCTCACCCTGGCTGCCCGGCGCTGTGGCTACAGGAGGTGTCCTGGCATGAGGAGGGTCCCTGTGTCTCCTCCCTCGCCACAGTCATGGGCCAGCTCCACATGGCCCTGTTGTCCCGGGTTCAGCACAGATCCCTGCTAACAGGACACCTGTGTTTCGTCTGCTAGCACCCAGGTCATCAGGGAGGGGTACTCACTGCGCCCACAGACACTGCCAAAGGTCACCAGGGTGCAGGGGACACAGCCATCCTCCCAGTGGCCAGCTTGCGAATCTCCCCAGAGTCCAAAGTGGGCTCTTCCGGGGAATGGGCAGCAGGTCCCTCAGGAGGCTGCTCCTTCTAAGGGAAATCCGTTAAGACAGTCCAGGGGCACCAGGGATGCTGGCACTTTTAAGAGTTTGGTGTTTTCACCTTTGACCTTGGCTGTAGAGAACCAGCAAGTTTACCAAAACCAGCCCAGACAGGGGAGCCAGCAGGAGGGGCTGGTGTGGACACAACCTGCTTCCCTAGGGTCCCAGCCCCGACTCCGGCTTCCTGACCTCCCTGGCTGTGGGGACTCACACCGTCTCTGTCCCCACAGTGCTGCTCACCGCCGTGAACTGCTACAGTGTGAAAGCTGCCACCCGTGTGCAGGACGCCTTTGCGGCTGCCAAGCTCCTGGCCCTGGCCCTGATCATCCTGCTCGGCTTCATCCAGATTGGAAAGGGTGAGTGCGGCCCCAGCCTGGTGCATGGCGCCTGCTCTTTGTCTGACTCACGGGATGTGGGACTCCTGTCCCGAGCACTGTGCCGTGGCGTGGGGTTTTTCCGTTTGAGACAGGCCCAGCAGGTCCCACAGGGAACATGCCCAGAGCCAGGCGCCCACTCGGGGACCTGGGCAGGAGCTCTTCATTTTCTGCGGTTTGAGCAGCGACATTCCTGAGTCCTCAGCACCCAGGGTCAAATCCACCCTGGTCCGGGGGAGGGTGCAGAGCGTCCCATGCTGAGCCTGCCCCTTGACCCACGCCCCCACATACATGCCTGGAACATTCTCAGGGTATCGGGGCTGTGTGACTGCTCCCATAACTCTCTTGCAGGTCCTGGTGGGGTGGGGGTGGGGAGCTGCTTGGCTTTAGGTCCAGCAGCAGCACCAGGAGCCCCTCAGTGGGGAGAGTCCCCCCAGGAGGACGGCGTCTGTCCTTGGGCATGGGCACCAGGCCTGGGAGTATGGCCACCTGTGTAGGCAGAGGAATATTGTTCTCCTTTTCTGTTAAATGGAAGTGAAAGCTCAAGTGAGGGTAAAAAACGAGACAGAAACCTATACATCCTGCCATGGAGACACACCTCCTATCCACACACAGGGCCAGGGCACAGCAGCGTTGGGCTTTTAGGCCCGACGGCCCAGCTCTGATCACAGGCTGTGTGACTGCAGGCAGGTCACTGTGTCTCTAAGTCTCCTTTCCTAGCTGCCTTTGCCCTGGGGCTGCTGGGGCTGGGACAGGCAGGCGGGAGAGTGAGCACAGTGTGTCCCTGTGCACCCACGTTCTCGGTCAGCTCAGAACAAGTGGGTGGGTGCTGCTGGGTGTGTGTATGTATGTTCACACACGCACACATCACGTATGAAGTTCCTCCTGCGTCTTTGCCTGTGTTCCACCTCCTCTTCCACAGCCGTGTAATATTCCAGAGTAAGCACGTGCACAGTTATTAAGCAGTCCCCTCCAGGTGACCGCAGGCCTGGGAACACACTCCTCGGCTCTGAGTACTCTCCCAGGGAAGCTTGGAGCTTGGTGGGTTGTGGGCTCCACACTCAGGCAGTGCCCCTGGCACGCAGTTGGCTTGGTACGAGAATGCCCCAGGGAGGTAGGCACGGGACACTGGTGCACCGGCAGCTTTGCCAGCCTGTCACGCTCCTGCAGGCAGCCAGGACCTGGGGCATACAGCAGACAGGAAATGGGCTCGGCGCCCCACTGTGGGCGGGAGATAGGGTTCTGGTGAGCCCTGATGTCCTTTCCTGCCCTCCTCTTGTCCCGTCCAAAGCCCTGCGAGGCCCTCCAGGGCCAGGCTCCATGCAGCCCACGCCCCCTTGCGTGCCCGGCCTGAGGCCTCAGGGCTGTGGACTTGGCGGGAGGCCGAGTGTGCCTTCCCGTTGGCTCCTTCACGCTCTGCGGCCAGCCTTGGCCTTGCCCATGCGTCCTTCCTCTGGGGCATCTCACCGGACACCTCAAGGGGAAGGGGGAGGCATGTTGAGACGGACTTCTGGGGCAGGTAGGCTTTGCAGGGCTCCTGGCCTAGTGAGTACCCAGCAGCACTTGCTCCTGTTGTTCCCGTCATCACTGAAGGGCCCCTCTCGTCCCGCCCCCCACAGTTCCCAGGTGACCACGCAGTGGCCCAGGTTGTACTTCCAGAACCTCATCCTCAGAGCCACTGGTCACCCAGTCACCGGAACGCCCCTCCCGAACCATCGCAGGCCGGCCTGGGCCCTGCTTGCCACCTGTGCCCTCGCCGGGCGGGCAGCTTCCTGGACTCGGCGCCCAGCACCTTCCCAAGGGGGAGACACACTCGAAGCTCTAGGACCCTGGGAGGATGGCGCCCACTGCAGAAGGGGTGGCCAGCGGCAGGGAGGGAACCCGGGAGTGAGGGCTGCTATGGGCAGAAGGACGAGCGTCCCCACCCACAGACCTCGCGCAGCCAGGCAGGCGCCACTCTGCACAGTTTTGGGGAGGAGACTGCTGTGATCTGATGGACCGGTGAGGAATTTAGGAGGGGGAACCTGTTAGTAAAAACAAACTCCAGTAGGGACAGCAAAGAACTTTTGTTCAGCCTGAATATACAACATGTGTATAATCCCAGTTGCTGTGGAAACACCCCAACGCCCCAGCAGTTCCTTTGTGACCTCTGCGACGCCATGCAGAGTCTGCAGAATTCCTGTCCCACTTGCTTCCCCAGAGGTTTGCGCTATTCCAGACAGATGCCTTCACTCTGGAGGACGTTGAGGGGGTGACCCTTTCTCCCTGAATAGTTGCCCCACTTTATTTACTGTTGCACACTGAGATCCCCATGCCCATGGAGGCGGCTGTGCCCAGGGTCCCTCAAGGCAGAGACCCCCGTAGTGCACAAAGGGGCTGTTGTCCCTCGTCCCTATGTGGGCTTGGAGGGGCTGGGGATTTAGCTCAGTGGTGCAGCGTCTGCCTGGCAAGTGCGAGGTTGTGAGTTTGATTCCCGGTCCCGGAAAAAAAAAAAAAACCTATGTGGGCTTGGAGAAGTAGGGTCCTCTTTGCCTTGGGTGCCCATCCGTCCAGCCCTGGAACTGCTGCCTCCTCACCACCCGGCACCACTGGCCCTGGTGCAGTGGGCTCCGCCTTCCCGTGCTGCCCATTTCTGGCTGTCTGGCCATGAGCTGGTGCACAGTTGGTGGACTTCTGCAGAGCTTCCCAGCCCCTGCGCCCACTGAGGATGCACCCTGCCACCCGGGGCCTGCTCCCTGTACAGGGACAGAGCATGCTGCACGCTGTGCACAGGACTCACAGTTGGGGCCGGGGAGGTCCTAGGGCAGCGGCTTCTCCCCAAGCTCCAGTGCAGGAAGAGGCAGCCAAGTGCAGGGAGCGGCCCTCTGCAGGCTCCTGGGCCCCTGGGGTGCGGGAGGAGCTTCAGCTACCCCTGGCTGGGGCAGGTGGGGTGATACGGGGGGGGGTTCTTGGGGGCAGGTGTCATGTGAGGTGTCTGGCTGCATTTAGCCCAGCATGTGCAGGGGGACCATGCCCACGTTGGCTGTCACGGGACTCGGGGTGGTGGGTGGGTGATGGTGGCTTGGACAGGTGACACGGGGAAGTTATGGGGGTCAAGGAGACAGGCAGGCAGGCGGGCGGGTGGCGTGGGGCTGTGGCCTGAGGCCAGGCTGTTCCCAAACAGAAATGGCAGCCGGGCCTTTGTTTCCGAGGCCGAGGTGGGAGTGGGGTGCTGACGGCCTGATTCCTGCACCCGGCAGGGACCAGGTCCCCCCCCCAGGACACACAATGAGACCTATTGTGGTTCTGCTGAGTCGCAGAGTCTGGTGGAGAACACACTAATCCTCCTCCGGCAGTCAGACCAGACACCACGCGGACGAAGGAGGTTCCACTGAAACTTTCTGTCCTCCTCCCACGTCGTGTCGCTGGCTCAGGGTCCCTCTGCGGCCACAGTTGACCTCTTCACTGTGTGCACAAAAAGCAAAGATGTCTCAGCCTGGCTGCTTGTGAGTGGTCACCTCCCCTGCCTCTCACTGCCAGGGGTCCTGGAAGAGAAGGCTCCAAGCTCAGGCCCCCCTGACACCCCGACCCGGGCACCTGCACGTGGTCTGCAGCCTGTGAGCCCGGCTCCTCTGGGTCTTCCCAGTGTCGGGCACTTCCTGGTTTGTGAAACAGTCGTTTCCTCTTAGCTGTTACACTGGCCAGGCCCCCGGGCTGGGAGAAGTGTGGTGTCCTGTCCTGCCCCTCCATCCTGCGGCTGGTGCACAGAGTAGGTGGACTGGGACCATGGCGTGGTGTAGGGGCTCAGGAACTCGTGGAGTGTCCCGATAGGCCATGCTGCAGGGCCGTAAGCATTTGCTCGTGGGCTTTGTGGTGGGTGTTGGAGGTATAAGGGGAAGGCTGGCATCAAAGTTCCAGAAGAGCAGCCAGGCGGGTGGTGGGATCCAGTGTGCCAAGAGCCCGTGGGACCATTACCCAGAAAGTCCAAGAGGCACCCCAGAAGCCTGAGCTCTTGCTCTGTACCTCCTCCTGGCTCCTGCCGGCTTCCGTGAGCACAGAGACAGCAGGGCTGTCTGCCTCAGGAGTCCCAGTAGTGAGCACCTAGCCCAGAAGGGGACCCAAATCCTGTGAGGAGCAGCTTCGCACCACCCCAGGGAGCCCGGCATCTGCTCAACCGCGTGAGGACAGACTTGGCGGGGTCATTGCCAGTCTCATCTGGGTCCCTGCATGGCAGACGGGGAACCCACAGGGTCCCCGAGTGAGGACACGCATCCGTCCTGTCGGGCCAGGGCTTTGTGTGTCCCTAGTCATCCCTTGCGGCCCTGTGTCCAGGTGCCGCTGCGCTGGGGTTGGGGCTCCACACCTGAGTGGAGGACTTGTTCTGGCCACAGGAGGATCCACGCTCAAGGCGCTGCTCTGCTGCATGGAGCTTGGTGGATCCCAGATGAGCCTGGGGACGTTAACCGAGCGGGGAAAACCAGCCACAGCCCGCCTTGGGCTGCCAAGGCAAACTTTGGGCGGAGCCCTGGCTGCCCCTTCATGGGGATCCAGCTTGTGGGTCTGTGACAGGGTAGCCTGCTGGCGTGGGTCACACGAGGACAGGCAGGACGCTGTACCCAGACTCCTGCCAGACTCTCACTCAGTCCTGAGCTGGGTGGCTATGCTCTGGAGACAGAACGCCCCTTGTGGTGCGCTTAGGACCGTGCCCATGTGCCACCTTGAAGACACTTCCCCTGTGCCATGCCTTGGGCTGTGGGTGAGGACTCGGCAGCTACAGTGGAGGATCGAGGTTCCCTCGAGGGTTCTGTTTTTGAACCCCAAGGCTCCACGCGGAGCTACGTGCCTAGCCCTTTCTAAAATTCTGAAACAAGCTCTTGCTAATTTGCCCAGATGGGACTCGGACTTGGACTTTCGAACCTCTTGCCTCAGCCTGTCAGAGTGCTGAGGTCACCGGCTGCACCGCCATGCCTGGCTGTGTTGGTGTTCTTTTACTTTTTTTTTTTTTTTGTACTGAAAACTCAGGACCTTGTGATTGCCAGGCAGCTGCTTGTGCTGCTGAGCTGTATCCCCGGCTGTGTTGGTGTTCTCTGACAGTGGACCCGAGTCCTTTTCCTTGGGCCCGCCGGGGCCTCATGATGCTTCAGCATTTGAAGAGTAATGGCTTCACGTGCTTTCCTTGTGGGTAGGATCAAAGGACAGGAAGCCGGGCTTTTCCCCCATGGCTGGGTGGGAGAAGGCCCTCTCCATGGAGATCTGAGGTCCACAGCTAATCTCAGCCAAGGGGCTGACCCTGCGACTTCAGAGGACAGGGCCACCTGCTTTGACCACACCGTCCAAACCCAGTTCCTGCCCCAAGCCCTTCCAGACAACAGGCAGAGCCCAGTGAGGCAGGCGGCAGAGCCTGGGGGAGCTGGAGAGGGTGCCTGGCCACAGTCCTGTGCTGGCACTGCCTCCAGCAAGGCCTGGGCTCTGGGGACAGCAAGTGACGGCAGAGCCTAGAGCCCCTCCCTCCCGCCAGCCAAGGTCAGCCCTTCTCCCCGCCCGGAGACAGCAGCAGCCCAGGCACAGAAGGCGCCAGAGCAGGCCGGCCCTGGCAGAGCGAGGGCACCTCGTCCCTGCACTGTCCCAGGGCACCAGCTGCTCCAGCGCCAGAAGCCTCCTTTCCTGTGCAAGAGGTGGGAAGTCCGGAGGCCAAGGTGTTGGCATAGTTGTGTCATCCAGAGTCTCCAGAGGACCACAGAAAAAGAAAAGAACAACAATTAAAATCCTATGGACCCAGGGAGGATCCTTCCTGCCTCTTTCCGCTGTGCCTGTTGGCTCTGGGCGTCCCTTGGCTGGTGGTGGCATCACCACAGTGTCCGCTCCATCTCTTGTGGCCGGTCATAGGACTTAGGGCCTGCTTGAGTTCACCTCCAAATCCCTCGTTATGGGGTGTTCAAAGGCCATCTTTCCAAATAAGGGCATATCTTGAAGTCCCAGATGGACGAGGATTGGGAGGACACTATTCTAACAGTCACGTCCTAGCTGACCAGCACATGGAACCCCAAAACCCATTTGGGCTGGAGTGCAGAAGCCCCGTGGAGGCTGTCCCCAGTGGAGAAGCGGCTTTCCCGCCACCGAGGTGTCCCATCCCCCGCCTGGAGCTGTGCCCGTGGTTGGCTCTGGCTGCCCCCATCTCCAGATCACAGTTTTCCATGCTGGGGCCTTCTCCACGCCCTGCAACACAGAGGGCCAGCCCAGTCTCAGGAGACGTGGGACCCATAGGAGCCTCTGTCCTCTGAGTCAGGGGCCCTGGTCCGGCTGTGGGCCCGGGTAGGAAGAAGTCTTTCTTGGTCCATTCCCAAGTGCCCTTGGCCACTGTGGGCTCCCTCCCAGGAGTCTGTCAGTGAGGAACTGGAGGACGGGAGCCAGCCTTGGCTTGGGATACTCGCCCGGCTCCCCAGGGGGACTGTTCCCATGGCTGCCTTGTGTGACTCAGGGATCTGGGCCACTGTCCCCTACAGGGCTCTCCCCTTCCTGCTTCACCCTGGTGGGGAGCTACTCTGCCCAGCTCCTGGGGGTGCTTGGCACTTGGGGTTTGCGGGGACCCCCAGCATCCGCTCACACATCAGCCTTAAGATGCATTTTATGGACAAGGACAGGAGACCCAGGGTGAAGGGTGAAGGGGTCTGTCTGGCCTGGCTTTGCTCCCCGTGCCCCTGCCAGAGCAGGGGAGGACACTTCCTGTTAAGGAGGGAGCTGCACCCAGGTCCTCCCATCCCCAGCCGACCTGTGCCACTGACTTCCTTCCGTCTGTTGGGTGACTGTTTGCAGCTTGCCTTCCTGTTCACCATGGCCTGGCGGGAAGCACCCTGCCGCCAGGCAGCCGTGAATGAACCTGTAGTTTCTGCAGTGCTGTGCGAGCAGAATCTCAGCCCTGGGCAAGCCCTTGGGAGGGGAGCCTGCAGTCGCCTTGCCTAGCCCTAGGGTATGGTTCAGATGGGCACCGCCACCTCCTCAGGCTTGGTGGGGGGCTGCTGTATGGCACAGGACCAGAGCAGCATCTCTGGCTTCGACCACTACACATTGTACCCCCACTAGCACTCACCTGAACCCCAAAAGTCCAGGCCTTACCAAAGCCTGTGCCCTGGTTGCAAGTGGGATGGTTGGAACGGCTGCTCTGGAGCTGAAATCCCGACCCTATCTCCTTCCAGGAAGACATGCAGCTCCCTTCTCTTCTCCCTGGGGCTGGCGCAGAGCCAGGCGTGGAGCAGCTACTGCTGTGAACTGATGGGATAGGCGAGTGCTCTGCGAATGGTGTCCTAAGGACTTGGGGGGCAACCCTCAGCCACCCAAACGGAGCTGGGCTTGGAGCCGATGGTTGGGGCAGGCCGAGCGCCCGCTGCTGTGAGCCCCCTCACCCTGTGCTACCTTAGGCTGTGCCAGCCCCAGCCAGGGACAGCTCTGGGGGGTCCAGGCCAGCAGCCTGGCGCCCACTCCATGGCGCCTGTAGAGGGAAGGGACAGCCTGCGTTTGGTCCGGTGCCCAGGGACACAGAGGCCTCCCACACCAGGCCAGCATCCAGGACAGTCTGAGACCTCCACATCCCAGGGTTCTGAGCAGGTGGGGCTGGTGCCACCAGGTCCTCAGACACCTGCCTGTGCCCCACGCCCATACCACCACCCCTGTGTGGGGGTGGGGCAGTCCCAGGGCCTGAGACCCTTCGCAGTGCCCCACATTCCCCATCCCAAGCCCGCTGCCATGAGAGGCCGCCCCTCCGCTCCTGAACTTCACCTCCTCCAAGGGCCTCAGGCACTTGGTGTCCAGGCACCCACAGGCTGATGGCCTGGGGCTGCCACGGCGGGCCCTGGAAGCCGTGCCCATCAGAGCATCTAGCGTCCTCAGAGTGTTCTGTCCTCAGCGAGCGCAGCTGGCTACCCTGTGTCCGTCCACCAGAGGCTGCTCCTCATCACTAGGCCGAGCCTGGGTCTGTGGTGTGAGGTGGCCTGTGACGTCCTGGACACCATGAATGGGGCACGAGGCCCTCCTGTCTCAAAGTGCCCGACACAGAGCCTCACTCCCAGGGATAGGCGGCCCTGCCTCAGTGTCCCCATTTGTAGGACAGCTGCTGCCCAGCAGGGCAGTGTGGGCCAGGGGACAGAGCAGGGCACTGATGGTGTAAGGAGCTGCATGTTCCAGAGCACTGTCCAGAGCTGGAGGGAGGGAGCCCCAACCCACCCCGTCCTGCCCCAGCAGCGGGCCCATGCTTGCCCCCCAGTGACCTGGACCTGGGCAGTCAGAGCTGAGGGCGGTCAGGTACTCGGCAGGCTGTCCCAGTGCAAAGCCTTCACCCTGAATTTTGTTTTGTTAGGCATCTTGCTGCGGGGACATTCCTGAATTTCCAACATGCCCTGACCAGCATGCCTTTCTCTGTCCTGTGCCAGGTGACGTATGCAACCTCGACCCCAAGTTCTCCTTTGAAGGCACCAACCTGGATGTGGGCAACATCGTGCTGGCTTTGTACAGCGGCCTCTTTGCCTATGGAGGATGGTAAGTCCCGGAACATCTGGGGCCCTGACATGTCCAGAATCCCGTCTCCAGACCATGCCGGAGAGCAGGTGGGATAGAGCACAAGAGGCCTCAGAAGAAGCCAAGATGGCTTTGGTGCGTGGCCTGCAGGTCAGCCCGGGACAGGGACCTGTGTCCGTCGGCCCTCAGGATGGCTACAGGGGGACAGAAGTGCACAGGGTGGGCAGGTGGGGAAGGTGTGGAAGGTAGGGTGCCCAGAGTAGGCACAGGCGTGAGAGCTGTGCTGTCCCTGCGGCCACCCATGCACCCTCTCCCTGGTGACTGACCCCCAGCAATCTGGAAGCTGGCTCCAGCCTTTAGTGCTCACTGGCGGCAGGGATGAGTTGGGTCATGGCTCCACGTCTGCCTCGGGAATGGGGCCGACTTCCCCCCGCAGAGGGCTCATGGGTGGAAGAGCGTCGTGGGCACAGGGCATCATCACCCCTTGTCCTAATGCTCAAGGGAATAATGTGTAACACATGTGGCCTGGATTCTAGGAATTACCTGAATTTCGTCACAGAGGAGATGATCAACCCCTATAGGTACGTCCAGAGCGACGGCATTCTGGCTTGGCCTGCAGTTGGGGGACCCTGGAACAGGCCCAAGCTGGCTGGTGGGGCCCTGTGACCTGGATGGGATCCTGGGGGTGGGACAGCGTGCCTGGGTGGAGAGTGTGCATGCTGCAGGTGTCCCAGGTCCCCACGTGGAAGGGAGGTCCGGAGGGAACCGGCTGCAGCTCCCAGGAACCGAGACAGCCCTCGGGTGGGGGCTGGGCAGGCCGTGCAGAGCCACCAGGGTGGGGACATTCCGACTGGGTGGCCCCAACGCTCTCGACCCTCATGGTCACCATGCAGGACCCTCAGTGGTCAGGGGGCCCTGAGGCTGGCATTGCTGAGGGGGACCCTGGGTTCATGCAGTCACCCACCTCCATCCTCAAGCACCTGTAACTGGCACCCTCACCATGTGCCCAAGAATCGGCTCAGACATGGGGTGCCGGAGGTCCAGGCCTTGGCCCTGGGCTGCGCTCTGATGTGTGTCCTTCCCCATGGCTCCCAGAAACCTGCCCTTGGCCATCATCATCTCCCTGCCCATCGTCACCCTGGTGTACGTGCTGACCAACCTGGCCTATTTCACCACACTGTCTACTGACCAGATGCTGTCGTCCGAGGCCGTGGCCGTGGTAAGGCCCAGGGTCCAAGAGGTCCTGCAGGAGACCTCACTCCTGCCCCAGGGGCTGGAGTCCTTGTCCTCAGTCTCCTCAGGGACAGTGGGAAGTACAGGGCATCCTTGCCTGGCTGCTGTTGACATCTCTCGGCTTGAAAAGTCCTGGGGCCCAGGCAGCACCCAATTGGGTGATAAATCACTTCCTGGTATCCCATGTCCATGGGACCTCCTGGCGTCCTGGAGTCCATGTCCAGAGGCACAGCATCCCCCTTAGACCTCAGGAATCAGCAGCACTAGGGCAGCGGCAGGGCTGAGAGTCCTGTGGCAGCATGGCTTGGCCTCTGCAGCCCCAGGGCTCTGCCACCACCCCCATACCCCCCATCTGGGCTAGTGGCCAAGGCTCACTTAACAAGTGGACTCAGTACCCACTGCCTGCCAAGACCACAACAAGGAAGGCAGAGCCCCAACCCCAGACAACCCTTGGCTCTCAGTAGCTGGAGGACACCGAGTGCAGCGAGGGTGGCTGAGGAGCCTGCTGCAGGGTCCCCAAGTCTCTCGGAGTGGTCGGACGCAGAGCCAGGTCACAGGCAGAGCTCCTGAGCGGTGGGGCTGCCTGCCACCTGGCTGAGGCTCACAGGACTGTGTCCCCAGGACTTCGGCAACTACCACCTGGGAGTCATGTCCTGGATCATCCCGGTCTTCGTGGGCTTGTCCTGCTTTGGCTCGGTCAATGGGTCCCTGTTCACGTCCTCAAGGTGAGCTCACCCTGAGTCCTGCGGCCCTGCCCCACCTTCCTGTGCTTTGAGAGCCGTCCACTGTCACCACGCTTAGCTGGCATGGCTGCAGGAAGCAAGACCTGCGCCCTCTGCACACCCTGAGAGTGAGGGTCGCCCTGCGCTCCCTCCCGCACCGAGGGGTCTAGGCATCTGCGTCTTGCAGGGTGGCAGTAGGGACTGACCACCCACTCTCCATCCACAGGCTGTTTTTTGTGGGCTCACGGGAGGGCCACCTGCCCTCGGTCCTCTCCATGATCCACCCCGACCTCCTGACACCCGTGCCGTCCCTCTTGTTCACGGTAAGCCTTCTGAGGGCCTTGTGCACACCTAGCTCTTCCACACTTACGCCCACACCGCACTGCCCGAGTTGGTGGCCACGGCGCCAGCACTACCTGGAGCAGATGTTGGGAGGTGTTCTCGGGCATGTGCTGCACAGACCCCAGGGACACCAGAGACTCTGGAGCCTAAGTCTGTAACTCAACATGCAACTTGTAGCAGCCCAGCCGTAGAGACCCTCAGACGCCCCACCCAGGGGAGCTGCTGGGAACCGGCCTGGGCTCGGTGCTCATTGTCTTTGGGGTCTCTTGGGAGGCTGTGCTCTCCATGGCCAAGGGCTCTGCCTCAGGGCCACCTGGTGGGCGTGGGTGGGCAGCACAGGGCACCTTCTCGGCGCCAAGCAAGGAGAAAGCCCTGGGTGGTTCTCGCTCCATCCTGGCTACCACGTTCTGTTTTTGGAGGGAGGTGCAGCCCACCCAGCCCCACTCTCCCTCCTCGTCCTCCACAACAGCCCCTCAGTTTGACCCCCGGCTCCTGCCTCCCCGACCCCCCGAGACCTCATGGGCTGCCAGTCAGTTTCCCTTTCGAGGCCGTTTCCGGGTGTCCACTGCCCGCCATCCCGCACTGAGGGCCGCGCTGTCTCTTTGCAGTGCGTCATGACCCTGCTCTACGCCTTCTCCAAGGACATCTTCTCAGTCATCAACTTCTTCAGCTTCTTCAACTGGCTGTGCGTGGCCCTGGCCATCATCGGCATGATCTGGCTGCGCTTCAAGAAGCCAGAGCTGGAGCGGCCCATCAAGGTGTGCACCTAGCCTGGGCCACGCAGTGGCAGGCAGGGCCCGGGTGTCCCCAGGAGCCTGGCTGGCAGACGGCCTCTTGGTCCTGTCCCTGCCTGGCCTGTCTCCCTTCAGCAAACCTGGGTCCTGAAGCCTTGCTCCGGCCAGGGTGGACCGACACAGTGCGCAGAAGGGCGGGGATTCATTAACCCAGCTGCTCAGGAGTGCCGGGCATGGCTCTGCGTGGAGGTGGTGGCGAGGGAAGGCACGTGGTGGCCAGTGGCTGGCAGCTCCTGTCACCCGGCCAGTTCCCCTTTGGCGCAAGGCCGTCACACTGGTGCCCACTACAGGCCTCTTCCCTGTGCTCCAGCCAGTGGGACAGGAGAGCCTGGGTCAAGGGAGGGAGCGGGTGAGGCCATGTCCCAGGCCCTGCTCCATGCCCTCAAGGCTGGGTGCGTGAACCTTCAGGTGGCCGCAGCATGATCCTGGGGAGAGCCTGGGAGAGGGCACCCGGGCACACCAGCGGTGCCCCACCCTTCTTGGGGACCAGCTTGTGCCTGCTGCTGCCCGCCAGCAACCAGGGCCTTGGGAGCAGACACCAGTGGGAGGTCCTGCCCAGGCCCTGCCACATGGCCGCACTGCCCACAGCAAGGGCATTCAAGGGCGCAGCCCTGGGAACCTGGGCCCTGAGCCCGTTTTCTCCCGGGGTGGACTCAGGCCAGGGCAGCCCAAGCCCACCCACTCCCGCTCAGCCTCCTGTGCTGAGTGAGTCTGGGTGAAGCTGTGCGGGGTGTGGACTCACCTTCCACTGGTCACGGCTGCTGGGACACTGGAGGACAGTCAGTGGGGTGGAGGTGGGTCTTTCCGTGGGGCTGGTGCGCACAGTGGCTGACACCTCACCTCCTGCACAGGTGAGCCTGGCCCTGCCGGTGTTTTTCACCCTGGCCTGCCTGTTCCTCATCGCCGTGTCCTTCTGGAAGACGCCTGTGGAGTGCGCCATCGGCTTCACCATCATCCTCAGCGGTCTGCCCGTCTACTTCTTTGGGGTCTGGTGGAAGAACAAGCCCAAGTGGCTCCTACAGGCCATCTGTGAGTGTTGAGGACCCCGTCCCCACCCAGCGCCTAGCCTGGTCCCTGGGAGGCGTGGCTTCCTGCTTGGGTTGTGGTGGGTTGAGAGCGAGGGCGGCCCTTGCACCCCAGGGATGAGACTCTGACCCAGAGGGTAGAGGGGAGCCCGGGCTGCTGGTCGAAGCAGGCACAGGGCCTATGGCCCCTGTGTGGACTGAGGACCCGCCCTCAGTCCTCATGGTCCCTTGGAGGGGCCCGGGGGCCACCCATCCTTGGAGCGGGGTGTGTGCCCAGCCCAACCCACTCAGACCCAGCCAGAGCCCAAGGTGGGGTGCTGTCCTCTTGAACCAGACTCCCTCCCAGACAGGTTGCTTTTTGGAGAACATCGGGTGGCCCCCATCTGTAGGACACTGGCTGCCTCAAGCCAGGGTGGTGCAGGGTGTGGACCTGCGAAAGGGGGTATTCCCTGGAACCCAGGCCTGGGGTATGGGCTCAGGTCCTACCCAGGCTCAGGCTTCTGCGGGGTGAGCGGCTCCCATCCCATCAGCCTCAGGCTGCTTGGAGTTCTGCCTCTGGCCGGCAGGTTCAGGGAGAGCCTGGCGCGGGGCCTGGCGTCCGCAGCAAGGTCTGCAGGTTTCTATAAAACAGGTTTCTGGCTTGTGCTATGCTGGACAGCGTAGGCCAGGCTGCAGAGGCCTGGCTTCCCAAGGAGGAGACAGCAGCCCGGCTCGCACCCTGCCAGCCCTGACCTGTGCCACCCAGCCTCACTCCCGCCCTCTTCCCACAGTCTCCATGACGGTCCTGTGCCAGAAGCTCCTGCAGGTGGTCCCGCAGGAGACCTAACCCAGATGCCCGGAAGCCACAGGGGCAGAGCACGCAGCTGTTTTCAGACCACATGCCTTCGGAAAAGCAGCTTCCGGCCCCGAGCACCGCCAGACGCCCGGCCTCCCGCTTGCCCCTCCATGGGTTAGGCACCCACGGCGGTGGTGAAAACTCTGGTACGAATTTAGTCCTGGAAGATGAACGTCTGCTCATGGCTTCCTGGGCACAAGGGACCTCCTGTCACCTCGGCCCTGCTCCCTTCCCTTGTTTTCAGTTTAGTTCTTGTTGTAACTTCAGCTCGGGGTCGTGTTGACACCCCTGAGGTGATTACTTTTTAGAGAACCGGGGCAGAGGGGCGAGGAGGTGGTGTTTCCTCGCCTAACGCTATCTGCAGCACAGCACGCCTCGAAGGGACCAGATTACTGTCACAGGGTGCGTGGAACTACTGAGACTCGGACGTCACTGTCATGACCACGGGTTGCACTGACAGACAGCCCCGCTGTGTGCGCTTGGCTCCCCGCTTGTTTTCACAGTGCTAGGAGGGAACCCAAGTCCTAGGCAGGTGCTCACACTGAGCCGCCCCCAGCCCTCTGACCATGTCGTCATAAACGTAGGGGCAAAAGTGAGAACGACCCCCCTCAAGATGCCAGGTCCCCCTCTGGGAACTGCAGGCGCTGGGCAGCCGTTGCCCCAGCGGGCAGCCCAGAGCCCCCCACAGCCTCCTCAGCTCCCCAGCAGGGTGTGGTCTCTGGCTCCCAGGTGCAGCCAGGAGGAGAGGTGTTCCATCTCAGGATAGGTGGCAGGGACTTCGGGACACACCTTTGCCACTCTCTGGGGCTCTGCCTTGGCCACAGACCACTGCCCACATCAGGAAGAGGGGGCGGCTACAGGGGCCACCGTGTGCTTGGGTCACTTCTGGGTGGGAGCAGCACGGACGGGTCCCGGTGCCTCCTCTAGTGGGGGACCCCGCCCCACAGGGCCGGGCAGCTCAAGGTTCACGGCGCTGGCTCCCCCCACCTGCCCTCCACCCAAGGGGAGACCCCAGGCTGTACGCAGAGACTTGGCAGACTTGGAAGCCCCTCTCTCTGCTGCCGCACCTGGCTGACCTGGCCCCAGGGTCCTGGTCTGTGGGGGTTCCGTTTCAAAGCATCTTGTGCAACCCTTTGCTTCGTGTTTTGTCCTAACCTCTTACTAATGGACGGGTACTGTGGGTACAACGTTTATTTATTCCTGCAGTCAGCACTGCCTCGCTGACTCCGGGGGGTGCAGGCGCCACCTCACCCCATCCCTGTGACATCCAGAGAGTGACACACGTGGCTGGGCATCTTCATTCTTGTGTTCACGGCTAACCTGTTACACTAGCTTGTTAGGGTGGGTAGTGCTGTTGTATTGTGGGGTTTTGGTGTTTTTCGTTTTTTTTTTTTTTTTAATAAAAAGCTATGGAAATTCTGAGGCTGCCGTGTTCTCTCCTTCCATGTCTGATTCTGCGTGGGAATGTTCTGGGGCTCCTGGGCCCAGCTCTCTCAGGAAGGTCCTGCCCTGGGGGTGTCCTTCACCATGACCCCTGAGCCCGTGGTGCTGGGGCTGGAGGAGGACCATCAGCCCGGTGCTGGGGGCTGTCAGTGGCCCTGGCTTCCTACGGGAGGGCTCAGGGTGACAGGGCTGAATGGTCCTGGGCTACGTGACCCTGGGGCTGAGACACTCTAGCCCACAAGGGAGAAGTTTCAGGATAAGGCTGAGGCAGGCGGGCTTGGCCTGGCTGGGCAGGCAGGCAACTCGGGATCACAGCACTTCGAGGGCTAGCTCAAGGTGGGACCAGGGACAGCAAGAAATGAGGGACAGGTGTGGTGGTGTGCATGTGTAAACCCACACTCAGGAGGCTGAGGCAGGAAGATCATCAAGGGTTCCAAAGTCAGCCTCCGCTGTATAGAGAGACCCAGTCTCACTCAAAAGAACAAACAGATTTGAAGGCCATCCGTGTCCTTATTTCCACGTTTCCCTTGAGTGTTTGCTTGGAGAGCCCTGACTTCAAGGCTGGGGCCTCTCCTAGTAGTCACGCTGTGTTGGGGAAGGACCCGCAGGGCCAGGGCGACTTCACCCAGGAACTGGTTGGTCACAGGTGTGGCTTGGTCTTGTGCTCGAGTGCCCCCTGCTGACGGAGCAGAGCAGGGCTGCTGGAATGGGAGGCCAGGGTCTGTGGCTGGTGCTCTCCAACAGGTGGGTGAGGGAGGCACTTAGGCCCCTGGGAGGTGCCCCTCAGTATTGCCACCCAGAGGGGGCCCTGCAGCGGTTTGGGTCACCTGGAGCTCTGTCTTGCTGAGACGGGCGAAATCTGAGAGAGGCCGTTCCCCATCCCCCACCCCCCGTCCCTGTCCCCATCCGCCCTCTTCTGAGAGATTTAATGACCATCCTCCCAGCCAGGAAGGGCAGGCCCAAACCTTCCAGAGGTAAAAGGAATAACTCCCCACAGGCGGTGGCCTCGCCTCTCCCTGTAATTAAGGGTAATTGAGAGTCAGCTGCCTCCTGAGAGAGAAGGCCAGTGTCCAGAGCCCCAGGGCTGGGACAGTCCCCTGTGTGGGCTGGAGCACCCGCTGCCACCCTGGGCGGTACCAGGTCAGCTGTTACCTGGGCCCTGTCGCTGTCCAGGAAGCCACCCCGTGTCTCCACACTGGCCACCCCACCCAGGCTCAAGCTGCTGAGCTCTCTGCCTGGCTCTTCCAGGGCACAGATGCCGGCTGCTGCCCCAAGGCAGGAAGTGCCCTGGAAGCTCTTGAGGGGTGTCCCTGGCGAGTAGACCTGAGCTCCTGGGAAAGGCAAAGATGAGATCTCCACCCTGTGCAGGGGGCACTGGCTGCCAGGACCCCCTTCCCCAGAGGCTGAGCACGGGGCGTGGACACCTGGGCCCACTCGGGCAAGGTGGTGCTGACCCCAAAGCTCCTTTTCCCTGCCTCCGCCTGGGTTTCTCCCCTGCTGGGCCACATGGGCACCGTGGTGACACCCTGCTGTCCCTGCCCTGCCTGCGTGATGTCTGTTGTGGGACTGGACTTGGGGAACCTGGCTGCACCCTGGGCACGGTCCCTGCCCGCAGCCCTGGGGTCAACCCCTCCCCTCCCCACGGGACACAGGACGGTGCCCCAGTGTGGGGTCACGGCCACCACCTGCTCACTCAGAGCCCGCAGGGCAGGGACTCTGGCTTTGTTCCTTCCAAGATTTGCCCAGCCTCAGGGGCCAGACACAAGAACTCAGGGAAGGTTCCAGGGGCCGTGCACGCCCTGTGTCCACACAAACAGCTCACCACTCGAGGGAGCTGCGGCTTCCCGGGAAGATGAGGGGCCAGCAGCATGAAGCAAGCGCAGGGACCTGGGGAGGGCCCAGGGCACAGCCTGGCTGGGCAGGAGCTGGCCAGGAGCCGGGCAGGGGGCTTGTCACCTCCCGCAGGGCACGGGAGCTGTTTTGGCAGGTGTCAGGAAGGAGATTGTGAAATGAAAAACCAGGATTTGTGCTGGAGAAACTTCATAAGGATTCTTGGTGGGGAGGACTGTTGCAACGAGGAGCTGAGGGTTAGGTGAAGGTTTCTCCTTCGTGGGCGAGGGGCACACAGGGAAGAGTGGATGTGGGAGCAGGTGAAGGCCTGAAGGGGCCCCAGTGGGGCAGGGTTGGGTCTGCCCCGAGGTCCAGGCCTGGAAGGAAGGAAGGGAGGGAGGGAGGGAGGGAGGAAGGAAGGAAAAAGGAAGAAGAAAGGACCAAAGTTTGGTGAATAGGCCTCGTGTCCTGCTGGTCTTGTGCACCAGGCAGCGTGGGTCCTTGCTTCAGTGAGGATGGAAGTTATAACTGAAGCATGAAGATTGCAGGGGAAACTGTCCTTGAAAGACAGAAGGTGAAGGGACACAGAGCTCTGACATAGCTCCAGCTCCTTCCCGCAAGGAAGGGAAGAGCAAGGAGGAGAAGGAAGGACCCCAGGGCGGGCAGCACGAGGGGCCACTCTAAGGCCAGGGTCAGCCTGGCCACCCCCAGGCAGGACAGCATGAGGGTCTGCTGAGGTGGCCAGGGTGCAGGGACCATGGCCCCGGGCTGGTCCTCTCTACTCGAGGGCCACACGGTGCCCACAGGGGGACTCTCGGCTGACGGCACAGCTGGTCCTGTGATCTCCGCTGGACTCCAAGTGGCAAGTGTAGGGCAGTGCAGACTAAGGCACAGCTGAAGGTCCCCATAAACCGCTCATCCTGGTGTCCTCAGTCTGCAGTGGTGAGAAGTGGGCCAAACTTGGGGCTATTAAACCTTCCGGCAACCTTTAGCCAGACACTCATAACAAAGCCTCCTCTGTAGAGCTGGGAAGGATTTGACCCAGAGTTTTCAAATAAAGGTCCAGCTTTGTTCTACTTTTATTTGCTTTTGGTTTGACGGGGAAGGGTTTGAGATGGGGTCTCACTCTGCAGCCCAGGCTGGGCTTGAGCTGGAGATCCTCCTCCCTCAGCCTCCTGAGTGCTGGGGCCACAGGTGTGCACCACTACGCCCAGGTTGTTCTACTTTTAGTTACTTATTGGGCATTTGTAGGCCCAAGTGAAAAGACACCATTTTTAACAAAACCCTTTCAAGTCCCTGACAGCTTCAGAACACAAATCATGCCTTGGCTGAGTCACAGTTTAGGGCCCAGCAGTTAGTTTGCATTTCTCATCCCTGTGAAGGTCTCTGTATCACAACCTGTCAACTGATGAGACCAGAGGCGGACCCAGAAGGTCTGGGCAGACCCAGGAAACCACCCCCCAGGGCCTGGGCTGGGCCCTGATGCTGGAGGAAGCAGGTGGAAGACAACTGAGGCAGCCTCTGCTCCCGGGCAAGGGCGAGGGTGAGGTCCCATTGCTGGCTGGGATGCCACCCTCTGGTGCCCTTCTGATGGGCACAGGCTGTCTTCTAGTACCCCACACTCACCAGCCCCAGCCCTCAGCAGCCAGGACCAGGTCAGCTCTGAGGCCCAGTAGGACAGGGAGCGCAGCAGCGGGTCCTTAGATCCGGAGACCTCGGGAGAGGACTCACGCCGGGCCCCGCCCAGGGTCCGCTCTCCTCTCACTGCTGGGGCTGCTGGTGCCAAGGGGCCTTGACTGTCTGCAAACCACATGGTTGGGCTGCCTTCCCGCACAGAGCAGCAGGAAGAGCAGGAGTGAGGGGTCTCCAGAGGCACCATGGGGTGGCCCTGACCCTCTGCCACTAGGCATCCCGGTGGGGAAGACAGTGGTGGTGGGCAAGCACCCACCCCCAGGCGACCCCAGTGGGAACGTGGGCTCCCCCGTGCCAGTGTAGCCCAGCTGGGTGGGCTCTTTGGCCAGAACTCAGAGGCCTTGGGCTGGCAGAGGGAGGGAACCGACCCTGCTGTGGCCAGATGGGGCGGGTGGATGCTGTCACCTCACCCAGGGGAAGAGAGAGCAGGGCCACTGAGGTCCCACTGCTTCCTGGGGTGAATCGGAGTAACAGGAGTGCGTTGCATGCAGGCTGGGCCCTGGGCCCGCACCTGGAGCCCAGCACCCCAAGGCCACCTGGCCCACACCCGGTGCAACCCAGTCACACCCTCCGACTGCTGCTCTGCCCAGGCGCTCTGCCCAGGTGCTCGGACAGCCCCACAAGTCTCCCCTCCACCAGGATGCCCCACACCTGTCCCTCTGTGCCCTGCACACAGCAGCACCAAGCGGGCCAGCTGCCCTGTGCTCTTCAAGGGACCCTGTCCCAACACAGCCTGGCTCTTCCGGCAAAGCCGAGGGTGACTAAGTGCTGCAAGCAGGGACACAGCCAGGATTACGCCGGCCACTTAGATCCTCAGCAACTCGTCTCTGCCTGTCCCCGGAGATCAGTCCTTTCCCACCAAAGAGGGTGGCGGAGGCTGCAGTGTTCCCTCTCCCTCCGTGACCTCTGCAGTGGGTAGGGAGCAGGCACGGGGCCTCTTGCCCTCCCGGTGACTCCAGAGCGAGGCCACCCTGTCCTCTGTGGGAGGTGCCCTCTGGGCCACAAACCCCTTGGAAAATCTCTTAATCCCCAGCAGCTCCAGGCTGGAGGCTGGGGAGGGGTGCAGGCAAGCCCAGGGCTGGAATGTGCCCTCTGCTCTCAAAGCACATACAAGAGCCACTGTCACCCAGGGCCTCCGCCCTTAGCCCCAGCCCCAGCCCTTTCATCCTTTATTTTGAGACAAGATCTGTCACTGAATTGCCCAGGCAGGGTTTAAACTTGATCCTCCTGCCTCAGCCTCCAGAGTAGTTGGAATGACAGGCGTGCAGCACACCTGGCTACCTGGAGGGTTTCCTTACTATGCCATGTTCCAGGAGACCATACTCAACAAAGCTGGACACTAGCCAAGGATGTTGGAGCACGTCTGTAATCCCAGCACTTGGGAGGCTGAGGCAGGAGGATCGCTGCAAGTTCGAGGCCAGCCTGTACTACATAGCAAGACCCCCCACCTCAAAACCAAACCAAAACAAACAATCAAACAGTGCTGGACACTGCCGAGGTGGAGGTGGGGGCTTGTTGGGCTGCACCGAGCACACAATGCTCTCTGGCCACTTCCTACCTCCCCACGGAGCGTGCCATATGCGTGGCCTTGGTGTCTTCAGTCCAAGCTCCTGGGTGACAGCAGGCGGGCTTGCTGCCTGGTGGGTGGGAGACGCCCATGCGATAACCCCACAGCCCACAGCACTGGGATGACAGGTGGAGGGGCCCACACTGGACGTGCCTCTGCGGAAGAAGCAGGGAGTGAGGGTCCAGGCCGGTTGGTGTCCAAGATGCCAGTTCAGGGAGGCCTGGCCGAGGACGTGGAGGATCCCCCAACCATGAGACATGATGCAGTCATGAGGTCAGGCCGGGGGAATGCCCTAAAGAAATGCCCTAAAGTGGGCTGCCCGCTTGGGTCTAGAATAGTGCGGTGTCAGCCAAACGGAAATCAGCTCCTCGGCCCGCAGGTGGGAGAGCAGGCTCCCTCTGCACCCTCTGGAGCCGTGTTGTGTTGATCCCTTGGGTGCTTCACAGTTCACCAAACCGCTTCCTATGAGCTTTTAGCCCAGTCACGTCTAGGCCACTGACGTGGCCGTGGCCAGAGCCTAGTGGTGGTTCACAGCCAGCACTGGGGTGAGGTGGGATAGAAGAAGCACCAGCGAGGCAGAAAGCAGACAAGCATTTGAAACATTGTACTTTGAAGAAAAACTATAGCTGCAGAACACACGCCCAGTGTTATTATTTTTCTTCTCCCAAAGCAGAGTAAACTGGGGCAGCTCCCTTTCAGCTGCGCAGGGGTCTGCCTGCTCCCTTTCTCTTGCAAGAAGTCCTCTTGCCCCCTGCAATGGGCCACCCTTTTGGGTTTCCCACACGAACACCCTTATCTCACCATGGTGGGCCGTCCCCGCCCACCCTCTAGACAAGACTGACTGTAGATGATCAAATTCAAACACCCAGACACAGGCAAGGTCCCCAGCTCCCAACCGCCGGGCTCCTCATCTCTCTGTGCATCTGCACTCCACTCCTGAGTGCATCCCAGATCTACCAGTAATAAATTGTTCTCCTGCCGGGCATGGTGGCACATGCCTGTGATCCCAGCACTTGGGAGGCTGAGGCAGGAGGATTGTTGGGAGTTTGAGGCCAGCCTGGGCTACATAAATGAGTTCAAGGCCAGCCTGAACTGCGTAGTGAGACCCTGTCTCAAAAAGACAAGGAAAATTTAAAAAATAAATTGTTCTCCTGCTGGCCGTGGTGGCATACACCTATGATCCCAGCACTAGGGAGGCTGAGGCACGAGGATCACCACAAGTTCGAGGCCAGCCTGGGCTACGGAGCAAGACACTGTCTCAAAAAAAACCCAAGAAAAACCTTCTCATGTCTCTTTTACTGACACATCCTGAAAATTCTTTCTCCACAACAGGAGTCAGGGAACCTGCAAATTCACTGTAAAAGGGTGGGTTAAATTCCTTATTTCAGTCTTGGGGGCTTGCAGCCCCAGCCAGTGACAGGAGGGTGAAGCAGTGTGCTGTGTACCTGCTCTACTCGGTCAACAATCAATTTTCCTCCGAAGAGGCTGTGGGCAGGACCTTTATCCTGAGATCATCCTGTGTGTGCCATGCAGTCCTGGGCCCTCCCTGGGGGCGCCCAGCACCCCCCTCAGCCTGGGCTGAGCCACTTCTCCTGTGGTCTCAGGCTCCTGTTGGGGTCATGTTCCACAGGGCTGCAGTTCTGTGAGTGCAAGCCCTGTCCCTGGACACCCCCTGGTGTGCCTGAGCTATGCACTGTGCTGTAATGTTAGGGCTCCCGTCCCCCCCAGAGCCCCTCAGGGTGAGAGCTGGTGGCCTCCATTGGTCCAGGCCTGGCGTGGACACAGCAAGGTGCAGCCCAGATACCACATCAGGGCTGCTGGGCCTGGCTCCAGGCCGAGGAGTCCCGCCCTTCCCATGGCATCTCTGCCCCTCTGTGGTGACGGGTGTCTAACAGCAGGTGGACCCGTGGCCTGGGCACCGAGGCCCCAAACCGGGACCTGCTGGTTGTCCTAGTCTCAGAAGCCTCTTTAAGGATCACATGGCCAAAGCTGCTTCCTGGGCAGAGGTCCCCAAAATCTTGACTGCTCTTCTCCTGCTCCCTAGGGAAGCCACCCCGCCCAGAAGGCTGTCTGGCCCCTCACCTGTGTCCCGAGCCCCTTCTCCCTGTCCCCCTTGCTTTGCTCGATTGCCCATTTCCGAGGCACTCAGAGTGGGTGGGACAGGAGCGGCAGTACCCGCTCCTCCAGGGGCCCTCCGGAACCTGGGGCCGGCTCCCCCTCTGGACCTGCCCTCATCTGTCGGCCCGACTCCTGCCTTCCGAATCTTCCCGTGGAAAGTCTGGGTCTCATCCAGCGTGATAAATGAGCTCAGGGCACTACTGGACCCCACCCACGCCAGCAAGTTCGTTTTCAGAGCAGAAGGGCATGGCCAGGGCAGGGTGGGGCCCGTAATTCTCTGAAGGGAGCCGAACCCTTCGGTGCCAACAGTCTGGGCTAGTTCAGTCCGGGTCTGCCCACTCTCTGCAAGCTGAAGGCGACCAGATTCCACGTGAAGAGGCCTCCCTGGGCTCCTGCACGGTGCTGCTCCCTCGGCCCCTTTTCTCCAAGGGTGCTCACTGCTGAGGCTCCCGTGCACGTGAACTGGGGCTCCTGGAGTCCCCGGAGCTGCTGACTTCAAGCCCCACTGGGGTGGGCCGGTGGGAGGACCCAGCCTCTGGAAGGATAGGGCCGCACGGCTGGACACTGTGTCCCCAAGAAAGGTGGGGCCCCACTGAGGACCTGCCCCATTGCGGGGTGGACAGAAGGAGCTGGGTGTGGTGGAGGACGGCACAGGGTGTTCCTAGCAGAGCAGCCAAGTTACTGAGTGGGGTGGGCATGCTTTGCCTCCGTCTCCTAGGGTGCAAGAGAGCGGTATCCTCCCTCTGTCCCAGAGCCCAGAAGTTCAAAGTCAAGGTGTCCCAGGGCCACAGCACTGCAGAGCTCTAGGGGCCCTTCCTGGTGTCCCATGACCTTCTGCTTATTTGTGTACAGTACTGGGGATGGAACCTAGAGTCTTCACGCTGAGCTATATCCACAGCTTCTCATTCATTCATTCATTCATTCATTCATTCATTTATTTGTTGTTTTTTTAAGACAGGGTCTCACTGTGAAGTGCAGGCTGGCCTCAAACTCATGGCAATCCTCCTGCCTCGGCCTCCCAAGTATTGGTTATTTTTCATCTCTTGAGACAGGTTCTAAAATTGCCTAGAAGCCTGGTGTGGTGGCACATGCCTGTAATCCCAGCACTCAGGAGGCTGAGGCAGGAGGATTGTTGCGAGTTCCAGACCAGCTTGGGCTACAAAGTGAGCTCAAGGCCAACCTGACCTGCATAGTAAGACCCTGTCTCAAAAAGACTAAATAAATAAATAAATAAAATAAAATAAATTGCCTAGAATTTGAGATCCTCCGTCTCAACTGCCCACAGTGCTGGTACTATAAGTGTGCACCACCACATCTACTTGGTGACGTTCTTACAGCACCAGTCACAGGATTTAGGGTCTGAGCTAATCTAGGATGACCTCATTGTATTTGCAAAGACGGTATTTCCAAGTAAGGCCACATCCTGGGGTTGAGCGACCTGTCTGTGGGGGGGTGCTCTTCCATCCAGCATGACTTATAAGTAGGGTCAAGACCCAAGCTGGGTGGGGCTAATGCTCTCCTGCGCATCTGATTTCTGACCTCAGTGGGGGGTCACCTGTGCTGCAGGCACTGTGGGGGCACTCCCCCGCACCTTGCTCTTGAGGCTGAGGTCAGGCTTCTGGGGGTGTTTTCTTGTTGTTATTTGAGACAGGATCTGGCTATGTCATGCAGGCTGGCCTTCAACTCACGTATGTAGGCTGGCCTGCCTCAGCCTCCCCAGGGCTGGGATACAGGCATGGGCCACCATACTCAGCTTCCTGAGTGAGTTCTGCAGAGGTCTGGCTGAGCTCTGACCCCACCAAGGGAGGCATGAGTTTCCAGGACCACCTCGGGCACCTGGGGGCATCATAGGGCTTGCTGGACACCCTGGGAGGTGCAGGCAGTGGGCACAGTTGGAGGGGCGGCCCGGGTGTGGTGGTGCGCGGGGAAGCAGCCTGAGTGGGTTCAAGTGCAGCCTCTGCGGGCCCTTCCTGCTCTACAGCCTCCTGGCTGGGCCAGCCGAGCCTCCTTAGCAGTCTCCCCCAAGAAGCAGTCGTGACACAGTCAGGGACACCATGGCGCTGGGGTACAGGCAGAACCCTGGGCCCCGACCTGCTGCTCATGACAAGCAGGATTTGTATTTTCTTCTAGGGCAGCAAGGATGTAAAAGCTATTTTTGCTGAAAAAAGGTGACTTCACTTGGGCTACAGACACCCGGTAGGTGACTAAAAGCAAAACACACTTGACTTTCCTTTTTCTTTTTTTTTTTTTTTTTGTCTTTTTGTGGTCTGGCTATGCAGTTCAGGCTGGCTTTGAGCTCACTTTGTAGCCCAGGCTGGTCTCGAACTGGCAATTCTCCTGTCTCAGCCTCCTGAGTGCTGGGATTACAGGGTTGTGCCACCACACCCGGCCTTGACTTTCATCTTGCATTCTTTGTTATTTCAAACTTTGGGCAGAAACCCCTGCTGTACTTAATCTTTCAGAGAGGATCTAAAAGTTGGCAAAACCTGGCTGAAGAGCTCTGAATTTGCATACACTCGCTTCCTTGGCCACTGGGGACACACAGATGGGGGATTTCCAGGTACAGCCAACTATGCCCGGAAGCCTTGGGTTGTGCCCGGCACCTGGAGCACCTGGAGCACCTGGATTCCAGAAAGGACGTGACCCCACTGGCAGGGGAGACCCTCCCTGGGACCAGAGCCATCCCTCTGAGAATTCCAGGGCTGTGACACCAAGACTGAAGTCTGGACAAACTGGACCCCAGGCAGCGGAGCCCACCTTTGCAGGTGGGCCGATTGGAACCCCTCTATCAGAGTGAGCCCCCTCCCGCTACCTAAGCTGGAGCCCTTTCCTCTCTTCCCCACTTCCTAAGGAAAGCTTTTTCTGTAAATGTGTGCTTTCACTTTACTTTCCATTTCTCCTAAAGCAAGGACCCGCTTGGGACCTCCTTGCCCCACACTGTCCCTGCTCAACCGCCCTGGTGTGTGGGTGCCCGCAGCAGGAGGCCGGGCATCTGCAGATGATCCAGGCGTCTCAGGAGCAGCCGGGGACCCCAGGCCCCAGAGATACAGAGGTGCAGAGCCAGCTACTTTGAGCTCTCTGTGGGATGCTTGTCTTTGTGTGTGGGTCAGGCCCGGTGGGCTGAGTGGGGCCCTGGTCCTGCAGCTGGGGCAGGGGCCACCTCTAGGTGTCCCTGGGGCTGGCAGCACCTCTGCTTTACGTCCCTGCACTGATCTTCAGAATGGCTCTCCAGGGCCCGCAGGGCTGAGGTTCCTGGTGAGGACAAGTCTATGCCCCAGGGGCATGGAGCCTGCCTGACCTGCGCTGTGGATCCTGCCCACACCTGCCTCCGAGTCACCTGGCAGCAGGCCTGCCTTCCTCAGAGCAGCTGCCAGGCCTCTGGTTAGCCCAGCACAGGAGCGGATGGAAGCAAGGGATGTGTGGGGAAGGACAGGGCTGGCCCTTCCTACCTCCTGTCCCAGCAGCGAGGCCTCTAGGCAGGACTGCCACACACAGTTGTGCAGTACGCACTGCAGCAAGGCCCCTGACACCAGCCTGTGCTGTGTGTGCACTCTGATCTGGCCCTGTCCTCGCCTGGCCACTCGTGTAGTCTTGGGCTACTTCCACTGAAGCCAGATGTCCATCCTGGTGGACATCTGGTCTCCCGTTGGTGACCCAGCCTGTCTTGCCAGACCAGAAGCACTGTCTTTACCCAAGGTGGTGTCTATTACAGCTTGGGTCTAGATGTCCCTCACAGCCTCATGGGATTAGGTGAGGCTTCTTCATGGGTGGCTGGATCTAGAGTGTGTGACACTGGGGTTGGCTCCTGGTGCGATGCTGGGATGAAGGGCTCCGGGATGAAGGGTGTGAGTGCTGCCTGCCCTGAGCAGCCTGGGTAATATAAAGGGGCAGAAAGACGCTGTGAAAGCCCCTTGTTGCTTTGCTACCACGCATGGTTTCCCCTCTGTGATGCCATGACACCTGGGCTTCAACTGCACACTCCACCGCTTGTGTGTCTCGTGTCCGTCATGGAGTCAGGGCTCACCGGGACCTGCCCGTGGCTTCTCTCCCTGTGCATCTCTTTCCTTTCCTCACAGTGACCTCATGTCAGCCTCACAACACACGGTAATTCTCCTACAGGTCCGGAGGCTGAACTTCCAGTCGGGCTCCCAGGCCAATCCAGTGTTCCTCTTCCAGTGGCTGGTGGACCCCACACATCTCTTGGCCAGAGGCCTTTCCCTGTGCCCCCAAAGCCATCAGTGCAGTGTCTTTCTTCCTTTCTGACCTCTTGCCCCTCTGACGACACTTTGACAATCAGCTCTCCGTGGGACGCTTGTCTTTGTGTGATGGGTCAGGCCCCGTGGGCTGAGTGGGGTCCTGGTCCTGCAGCTGGGGCAAGGGCCACCTCTAGGTCTCAAGAACACCACCTAGCCACACCTGCCACGTTGCTCTGGCCCTCTATGGTCATAGTCACAGGGCTCCTCTGGGCACCAGGAGGTGGACACCCTTGGGGTGTCCTCCTGCCCTGCCTGCTCCCCTTCCCCTCAGGCACCTTGTAGTGGCCATAGCTCCTCCTGAGGCTCCTGCTCCTTCACTGCCCCACTGGCCAGCCAGCACAGCCCTTCAGGTGCTGAGACTACAGCCCAACTCCCTCCCTCCCGGCCGCCATGAGCAGGTGCTGTGAGCAGTGCCAAAGGCCTACAGGAGTCACCCAGCCCCTGCTCCCTGGTGCAGCCTGTCAGTCTGGTTTCCCACCAGTCCCTCGGAGGACAGAGGGACCGTGTGCCTGAGCCAGGCGGCATCCCTGCCAGGACGCACATGGGCTGATCCCTCAGCTGAGCTCCACCGACTATTCAGGACCCACAGTGACACAAGGAGCCTTACTGGGCAGCTCTGCAGAACCTTCCCCACTGGGGCCTGGAGGTGGAGTTGGTCTAACCCAGCTCTACCAGACCCAAGGTCGGCCTTGGCCCCCACTCACTGGCAGAGAGCAGCATTTGCTGCCTGGGGACTGCAAAGCTTTTCAGAGCTTTATAACTGTGTGGCGTAACCGGCCCCGGGCTTGGCAAGAGGACTTGGACTGCTGCTTCCTGGTACTGAGCCCCCAAGGCTGGGGAGGCTGTGTTCTTCAGAGACAATGCAGAGGTGCCCAAGGAGAGAAGCCAAGCCAAGTCCTGGCACCTTCGCCATCTCTGCCTTGGGTCTGCCAAGAACTTCCCAGGCCTCTGAGCGTAGCCAGCACAGAATTTTATCCCTGGAGAACAGCAGCTGGCAGGATTTTGCCCAGACTGAAAGAGGCACAAGTAGCCAAGTGCGCAGAATGTCAGTGTTGGGTTTAGTACGATAGAAAACCTCAGGGTTTATTCTGTTCTGTGAGATCCCACCGGAGACCTGGAGAGCCGCCAGATCAGAGCCCAGCAGTGGGTGGCGGAGTGGAGGAGCGGAGCAGGCTGGAGGGAGCGTCCCGTCCCAGGGGAGCCAGACAGTAGGATGCTATGGGGCAGGTCGAGAGCAGCACTCCTTTCCAGGGTCTTACTACCCTGCTTACTAAATCAGGACAATGAGTGGATGTGAAAGATGACTGTTTATTTTAGGGCAGAAGTCAAAAGAAAAGAAGCTCTCAAGAAGTGCTCAGGAAGGGCCAGGCATGGTGGCACATGCCTGTAATCCCAGCACTCGGAAGGCTGAGGCAGGAGGATCCTTGTGACTTCGAGGCCAGCCTGGGCTACAAAGTGAGCTCAAGGCCAGCCTCAACTACATAGTGAGACCCTGTCTCAGAAAGGAAAAAAAAAAAAAAAGAAAAAGCGCTCAGCAAGGAAGGGTGCTTTGAAAAAGAGAGGAGATGACGTCCTGCACGCGGCTCGGGCAGCCGTGAGAACCGGAGGCCGATGGCCCCAAAGCCCTCGCTGCCGTCCTTCTGTGTCTTCTTTCACACAGACCCGGGCAGTGCCACCTGACCTCGGGTAGGAGCTTGGCCTCAGATGCCAGGCTCGGCCTATTTTCATGCTGGAAATTTGGTACCTGCTACAGGGCTCAGCCTGACTCCGTGGCCCCTGCCTGACTTTCCTACTGTCCCTTGCTCCTGACCTTGTTCTCCAATACTAATCCAAAGGTGGCAGGTGGTGTGAGAGCCACCAGATGCAGTCCCATCTGGGGGTCTGCTAGCACCCCTGGAGCAAACGCATGGGGGACAGCTGGTCCACAGGTCATCGGTCACTTCTTTTTTTTTTATCTTTTTGAGACAAGGTCTCCCTGTGCAGTTCAGGCTGAACTTGAGCTCACTTTGTAGCCCAGGCTGGTCTCAAACTCGCAACAGTCGTCCTGCCTCACCTTCCTGCGTGCTGGGATTACAGGTATGCGCCACCATGCCCGGCGATCGGATAGGCAGTTGCTTGTTTGGATTTTCCTTTGAAGTAGGGGCTTCCTGGCCCTGGGCAATATCCTGCCAATGAGCTGGGTGACCCAAAGAAGGCTAGAGCATGGGTGAGCACAGCTGGGGACAGAGTGAGGGCAGAGGTGCTTGTCCTGGTACGTGCAGGAGGACCTTGAGGACTTGGGACTTGGGACTCTGCACCAAGTTTCCAAGTCCCTGGGCCTTGAGAAGGTCTGGGTTCCTGGGCGGGGTCCCGTGTTCCTCCTAGCTTTTGGTGTGGACTGCATGTGCTAATGAACCACGAAGCCACTTCCTGGTGAGGGGGAGGGTCCCCGGTTTCCACGCGATTGCACGGCCCCCTTCTCGCCCACACGTCTCTTACCACGCGCCCTCTCATGGCCTCCACAGCTTCGAGGCCAAGTCCTTCCCCGCAGCCTCTGCTCCAGCTCACTTAGCACTTTCCACCCTTTGCACTTCCATTTGAATTTTAGAATCAGCTCAGTAGTGGTTGTGTGTGTGCACACACACATGAGTATACTGGGATTTTGTTGAAAACGGCCTTGAATGCAGCTGGGTCACTTGAAAAGCAAGAAACTCGTCAAGGTCAAATCCCATGCAAGGTCACCACAGAGAGATGGGACAGCAGAATGGCAGCCTCCCGAGCACCATGCTTCAGAGGACGGGATGCAGTTCCCAGGTCGGCAGGGCCACACGCCTTTTCAGAAGGGGCTGAGCAGTTTGAAAGAGTAATGCAAAATGTGGAAATGTTAGCCAGGTGGTGCATACACCTATACTCCCCACACTCAGGAGGCTGAGGCAGGAGGATCACTGTGAGTTTGATGCCAGCCTGGGCTACACAGTGAGGTCAAGTCCAGTCTAATTGCATAGCGATAACCTACTCAAAAAAAAAAAGAATGCAACAGTATTGGAGTCAGGGCCTTCAAAGAGGTGATGCAGTTGAGATGAGGGTGCTGGGATGGGACAAAAACCAGCCCAACTGGTGTCTTCCAGAGAATAGGAGCTGAGGGCCTCCTGAGAGACCCTGGTGTTGCTCAGGCACCCAGAGGGCGAGTGTCAGCCTCGGCTTCAGCCAGAGCAAGAGGCCTGGGGAGAAACCAGCCCTGCCTTCACTCCCACTCGGCCCCCTAGCCTCCAGGAAGCCCAAAGCCGAGTGTCCTTGTGCTTGGCTCCCTGGATTTGCAAAATGGGGCCAGACTGTTCTGCATCCCAGTGTAACAGGGAGGAGGAGAGGGCAGGTCTGAGGAAGGCACCCGAAGGGCCGCTGAGCCAGGGCCACAGGTGGCTTCCCAGGGCGGTAGGCGGAGGCACTCGCGCGCCCACGAGGCGTGGGGTGGAGCCGTGCAGTGTCTGCGAAGTGAGTCAGGAGAATGGTGAAATCCCGAGGGCTGGAGTTTGTTACAGACGGCGCCAATCTCCTCCTTCTGACTGGAAGGGCCTGAGGGAAGAAATGAGCCTGGTGGACCCTGAGGAAGTGCGCAGGGCCCGCGCCTGCTCTTTCATCTGCTTCGGTGACAGAGACGGTGGAGGAGAGGAGACAGGAGTGAGAGAGCCAACCGGCAGCTCTGCGGAGCTCGAGCTCTGGGTGCTGCTTGCTCCCCTGAGTGCTTTGTACGCTGTTTGTTTTCAGGACAGATGAGCGAACAGTACTTCACTGTCCCCTAGGCACCCAACAAACACCCGGGACTCCACGGATGGCAGTTGTCCCTGCTCTCAGATTGCTGTGCTCCACGCCGGCTGCTCTGTCCCCTTCTGGAAGGGGAAGACCTGGCAGGCCCCCTGGGTCCAGGGCTCTGGCCTTGCCCTGTCAGGGCTGGGCTCGCTGGTGGGGGAGCCCTGAGCACCCTGTAGGGTGAGGACGTGTGTGTGTGTGGGGGGGGGTATGCCCTCACGCTGTGAGCCAGCAGGTGGGGTGCAGGCATTTCTCCCCCTCAGTTCTTTCTCTCACTGAGAGACCCTCGCTAAGTGGCTCCAAAGCCCTTCTGGAAGCTGCGCGGCATCATTCCACAGCTGAACTGGGAGAGAGGAGCAAACTCGGAGCCGCCAGGCATCCTGCAGCTGGTGCAGTCGTGATGTGGTTGGGGGACACCACAGGGCCGGGGAGCGGGCAGAGAGCAGCTGCTCATTAAAAGCAGGCTTTGTGTGTGACTTTCATTTTGTACCCTTGGTCACTGTCATCCTGGGTCACATCTCTCCTCAGCTCTGCGGAGGGGCGCGCTGATCACGTAGCAAGTGTCTGTCTAGGAGCTGGCTCAGTCCTGAGTTTACAGGATTCTCATTCCACTTCAAGATAGAGGACGAGGACAAGAGAGGTTTCCAGGGCTATCGACTCTGCAGTACCTAGGGCCTCCAGACACAGACACCCTGTGGCTACCTGGATCCCAGGAGAGGTGGAGCCCCGCCTGTCTGAGCTATCACCTGGCGATATCAGTGGGGGATAACCCCTTCCTGGAAGTGGGACATTCCTCAGCCACGACAATTCCAGAACTGTTACATCAGGCCTGAGACAACGGTCTACCAGACCCGCTCCCACCGGCGCTCCTCTATGAGAGCGGGTGCCTCCGGCCATCCACACTGCAGTCCTTCCCATCTCCCCTCTAATGTTCCAGTTAAAGTTTATTTTTTCTTGTGGATTTGTGCTTTAGTTAGTTTGTATTATTATTCAAAGCTAGTATCAGCACTGGTTGACCGTGAGCCAGGCCCACAGGTGAGACCTGGCCAGCTCAGCTGTGGTAGAAGCAGCCCAGGCGTCTCTGATGCCAGCGGCTCCCAAGGGTTCTGACAAAGAGCCTTTCTGGGGCTCAGGCTGAGATGGGGGCTGCCCCGACCTCCGCCTCAGCCTCGTGGGGATGATGCAACGTCCCGCCCTGTGCAGTCAGCCCCGGCCTGCTTTGATCACCACTGACCTCTGGCGGCCAACGCAGATAGCACACGGCTCAGCTTCCAGTTAACTTCCAGTTCAGCCAAAGAACCTACAGGGAAACTGAGGCCTGCCAGCCTCTGGCCCCAGCAGGCCATGGGTGCGAGTCAGAGGGGTGGGTGAGTGTCCGAGTGACACAGGCTCAGGAAGTTCACCTCTGCAGGGCCAGGAGCGCCTAGGTGGGGAGCAGGTCTCACAGGGTGGGAGGACCCACGGCCCCAGCATGGTCTCTGCACTCGTCCTCATCCCTTGCAGTGACCCAGAGGGCCCAGCTGGCCCGCAGCAGCCCCTGGACCTCGGCCCAAGTGTGTGACCAGGGGAGACAGAGACCCTCTCCACGACAAGCGTCATCACCACAGAACATGCGTGGCAGATCACTGCGGCTTCGCCCGCGGGGGCCTGGGGTCAGCAGACAGGGTGAGGATGCTTGGTATGCAGCACTTGGTCTAGTGCCAGCTTTCTGGTCTCTCCATCTGTCCTTTTTTTTTTAGAGGGGGAGGTTTCCAGTACAGGGAACTGAACTCATGACCTTGCGCTTGCCAAGCAGGCACTGTGATGCTGAGCTAAATCCCCAGCCCCTCCACCTGTCCTTCTGTCTGTCTGTCCCTGTCTGCTGTCTCTCCCTTTTTTCGTAGTCTAGATTGAATTCAGGTCCTTCACTGAGCTCCGTCCCCAGCCCTTTTTTGACCTGTTATTTTGGACAGGATCTTGCTCAGTTAACTTGCTAAATTGCCCAGCACGGGCTTATACTGGTAACCGTACCGCCTCAGCCTCTCAGGGTGCTGGGATAGCTCCTCTCGTTCTTGTATTGTTAAACACCTTTGCCTTAAAAGGAAAACTTCCCCATGTGAATTATTGGTCCTTGGTGTGACCGTCGTCCTCTGCTGGCCGGCCGGGGCACTGCAGCTCAACTGTCCCTGGGCCACAGCTCTGCCCCACAGGAAGATCAAAGAGGTTTGTGAGCAGGAAGTAAACATTAAGGGCATGTTGACAGCAGTGAGCACAGGCTGGGAGAGATGGAGCCGCTGGCATCTCCCCACCTGAGCCTGCTTCCCCGAGAGTGTGTCCCCAGCTCCGCTCACATGACGCCCCTTGAGAGGCTGCAGTACACGGGACAGCCCGAAGCTGCTGCTGCTGATATATTGGTTTTCAACATGACTGGATGCTGCCGAGTGTGCCGAGTGTGCTCCTGCACATCTGTACTCCCAGCACTCAGAAGGCTGAGGCAGGCGGATCACTGCAAGTTCAAGGCCAGCCTGGACTACAAAGTGAGCTTAAAGCCAGCCTGAACTGCATTGTGAGACCCTGTCTCAGAAAAAAAAAGAAAAAAAAAAAGACCCAGTGCTCTGAGCAGATAGTGGAGCACGATCGCTCTGACAGCTGGCTTGAAGGTCCCTCTGACAACACTGCCAGGAGCCTCTGGAGCTTTATCCCGCCTGCCCAGGAGCCAGCCCAAGGATTCACAGCCAACAGCCAATGCGGGGCCAGAGTTGCCTTTGCACAGCTGCTGCCTGGCGGTGAAGCCCTGCAGCAGGACCCCTGGCTCTCAGGGAGAGCTCCACTCCCCTTGTCTGGCCGCAGGCTCTGGTCTTGGCCACCTGGAGGGGCCAGGGGTGAGCCCTTAGTGGCCACTGGCTCTGAAACCATTCCTGGCCGGAGCTCACCACTTCCTGCTGTTCTTGACCACGCCAGGGGGTGAGGCCATTGGTGGGGCGCCGGGGAAACGCAGCGGAGTCCACCCTCTGCCAGGACCCGACCTGGCCTGCTGCTCCTGCTCCTGGCAGGAAACCTAAATGGAGGATCGTGGAAAGGCTGCCCAGTACCGCACAGACACACCGGACAGTCCTGTCATGTGATTTTCAAGTCAGTCCACCTCTCCCGCTGGGGGCATTGCCTCAGGCGGTGCTGGGACAGACCTAGGGATGCGTGCTGCGTCTCTTCCTTGAAGTTCTCCTTCCTGCCCCTCTTCTCTACTGCTGTGCCCCCAGGCAGCATGGGGCCCAGACAGTGTACAAGGCACATGTGCTCTTCCCCACGTTCCTCAGGAAGTACAAACTGAACTATGGGGTAGAAACGCACACCTGGGTTTGGTTTTGTTTTGTTTTTTTTGAGGCGGGGTCTCGCTATGCAGTCCAGGCTGGCCTTGAATAACTACGCAGCCCATGGGCAGGAATCCGGTGTACGGGGTATCTCTGAGTCCTTGTTCCCAAAGGGCCGACCAAGGGCTCCCTGCCAGCCTGGCTCCAGCTACCCTGCATGACCAAACAGTAGTTGGCAGGCTCTGCAGGCTACTCAGGCCCTCTGCTACCTCCCACACCTGCCTGCTGACAAGGGGTGGACCCGGTTCTGTGAGCTGACTACCTGTGGAAATGTGACCAATTAGTGTGAAATGCATGTTTAGCAAGTTTTAGGTACAGTATTTGAACCAATAAATGTGAATGCTGAAAAACAAAACAAAACTATGTAGCTGAGGCTGGCCTTGAACATGTGGAGACCCTCCCACCTCAGCCTCCCCGGTGCTGGGATTACAGGTGTGTGGTACCACACCCAGCTAGCATACCTGTTAGAACAGCCAGAAGCAGAATCCGATGACCACACTGGTAGCGAGGAGGGCGACATCTTTCCACGTAAGTAACATGGAATGTTACCCTCGATTCTCCCCAGAACAGAGCAGCCCTAGAGACCAGAGCGTGAGAAGCCAGGATGCGGAACCCCTTTCCAGAAGGAAGGTGTAGGGCACACACATGCCAGGGAACAGGCGGCCTCAGGCTTGCATGGGGGCTCGCTGAGGGCCAGCTCCTCACAGCTGGCTACTGACTGCTGCTGCCGGCCAGTCTGATGTGGAAAGTGGTTCTTAGGTTGTGATGAACATGTTCAGCATAGGTCATGTCTTTTGTCTCTCACTACATTTTGGTACTTCCTGCTTCCCCATTTCAGGGATCTGATGACTTAGGACACCTCCTTGACCTAGGCGTGGTCCTCTGAGGTCAGCGGGAGAGAAGAGAGGGACACAGCAGCGGTGCAGGAGGTCCTGCCTGATACAGAGCACACAGGAACCAGAGCAGGCCTTTGCTCACCATCATTCGCAGGAACTGCCATCTCCCCAGGCTGAGCAGCTGTGCACAGGAGAGAAAGCTACACACGACTGTGCATTTCTGTGTTTGTTTTTGGTGTGGGTGATTGAACCTAGAGGCTTCTTATCATCCAGCTACATCATTTTAATGGTTTTCTGTGTTTTGTTTTGTTTTTTTTTTTTGAGACACAGTCTCACTATGTAGTGCAGGCTGGCCTTGAACTCACTGTGTATTCCAGACTGGCCTCAAACACACGATGATCCTCCTGCCTCAGCCTCCTGAGTACTGGGATTACAGGTGTGCCACCATGTCAGGACTTAATGCTGTTCTGGGACAGGGTCTCACCACATTGCCCAGGCTAGCCTTGTACTCTTGACCCTCCTGCAGCAGGGATTGCAAGAGTGCACCCCCCCACCCCTCTGGCTTCCTTCCTTGTTTGTGTCTCCATTTTTCAACCTTTGAAGAGGGCTGTGTCCTAACTGCACGCTGGAAAACACCATTTAATAAGAAAGCAGTGCTGTGTGTCAAGATGCATGGTGGCCGCGTGGCTTGGACACGGCCTGATTGTGTCCCAGGGGGTCCTGTGTAAGGAGCCTGGTCTCCAGCATGGTGGTGCTGAGAGGTGGCAGGGGCTCATGGGAGGGCCTGGGTCAGTGAGCAGGCGCCTTTAGAAGGGGCAAGGGTGGTTCTCCTGGGACCTCGACCTCCCATGCGGGCAGACTGCTACAGAGCCAGCCCAAGGCCCAAGGTGCGCTCCAGCTTCCCGCGCGGGCACTCAACCTCCTCCTGCCAGCGCTCCCACCACCCTCAGTGAGGACAGAGCTGGCACCAGGCTGCCTGGACTTCCAGCCTCCACATGTGAGATGAAAGACCTCTGCTTTATGGTGTTAGCCTTCCTTAGAATCCGCACGGTGGTCCTGAGAAGCAGAGGAGTACAACTCAGTTATCTGGACTGCGCCTCCCAAATCAAAGCCACTGAGAGATGGGGTAACCGTGGGGGCAGGTATTCTTTTTTTTTTTTTTCTTTTTGTCTTTTTGAGACAGGGCCTTGCTATGCAGTTCAGGCTGGCCTTGAGCTCACTTTGTAGCCCAAGCTGGTCTCGAACTCGCAATGATCCTCCTGCCTTAGCTTCCAGGGTGCTGGGATTACAGGCATGCACCACCATGCCCAGTGGGAACAGGTATTCTTAGAGGTGTCATGAATCCCACAGGAGTTAGGGCTCGCCGAGTCTGAATGAAATAGACTGTGGAAACCACACAAAGAGCTTGGGCTCCAAGGCCATGCCCAGCTCATATCTGACAGCTTCCAGGGGAAGGACAGCATCACCACGTCCAAGGCTGACCAAGGAGATCAAAGAGAGGTCCCTGCCAGGTGGCACTGAGCTCTCAGGAGCTCTGCAAAAGGTGTGTGGTGGGAGCCAGCTACCAGGAGGTCACCTCTGACAGACGTCATGACCACGCACCATTCTTCTTTGGATTTTCAGTCACAACCGGCATCACTAGACTTGTCCACAAAACCTCTAGCCATGATCCCAGAAGTCTGGGGCTGGTTATGCACGGCATTTTCCCACAGAAGTAAATGCCATTTCTGCCTGCAAGAGGATGCTTTAATGACATCCTTTAAAGAATGTTCACAAGCAGTTCTCCAAGGAGAACATAACAACACAATCTAGCGGGGCAGAAATAACTGGAAAATGCCTTAGGGAGAGTAGGAAACTAGAAAAATACCCTAGCAGATTTGAAAAGGAAAGAAAAGGACTTTGGAAAACATGACAACCATGGCTGACTAAGATAAGGACAAGTTAAAGATTTATGGGAGCTGAAGAAAGACCCCAGGGACTCAGCAGATAAACCAGAAGACTTCTCCAGAATGCAGCCAAGGGGACAGAGATGGGACATGTGGAAGGGACCGTGAGAGACCTGGGTGAGGGTGCGAGAAGGAACAGCACGTAATTAAATTGCCTCCAAGGGAAGAGAGAGGGAGCGGTGGGGTTTTCTGGAGAAAACAACTGAAAAATTCCCAGACATGACAAAGCCACCATCCATATATTCGGGAAGCAAATCCCAAGCAAGATAAACAAAAACAAACAAATATCCAGATATGTGTCAAAGAAATTCAGAATAAATGACAAAAATCATAAAAGCATTTAGAGGCAATAATTATGTTACAGTAAGATCTCTGCAGAATCTTCAAATATCTAGAAATTAACACACATCTGAGTAGCTCATAGGTCCCACAAGAAAGAAAATAGAAAGTGATTTATACTGAAGGAAAAGCAAAACACAACACATGAAAATCTGTGGGACAGTTCAAGCAATGTTTAACCTATGAAGGGAAATTTTTTTTTTTTTTTTTTTTTTTTCTCTTTGAGACAGGGTCTCGCTGTGCAGTTCAGGCCGGCTGTGAGCTCACTTTGTAGCCCAGGCTGGTCTCAAATTTGCAATGATCCTCCAGCCCCAGCCTCCCAAGTGTTAGGATTACAGGCGTGCACCATCACGCCCGACTTCTATGAAGGGAAATTAATAGCACTGGACACTTAGAGATCTTCAATCAATGACCTAGCTTATAAATTCAGAAACTGGGAAAAGTTGCTGGGCGTAGTGGTGCACACTTGTAATCCCACCACACAGAAGGCTGAGGCAGGAGGATAACTGAGAGTTCAGGGTCAGCCTGGGCTGCATAGTGAGTTCAAGGCCAGCCTGAACTACATAGAGAAATCTTGTTGAAGGAAAAAAGAATAAAGAAACAGGGAGAAGGCAATAGTTTTTTTTTTTTTTTTTGTTTTTTTTCCGGTACCGGGAACCGAACTCACGACCTTGCGCTTGCCAGGCAGGTGCTTTTGCCACTGAGCTAAATCCCCAGCCCGAGAAGGCGATAGTTAAACCCACAGTAAAGTGAAGAAAACAATCACACCATTCAGAATTAAAACAAATAAAACAGTAGAACATTAAGGAAAATCAGTAAAATAAAAATCTGAGTTCTTTGGTGATACTGAGGCTCACAGACCTCTAACTTGATCAAGATTGATGCGGGGAGCAATGATTAATATCAGGAATGAATGAGATGATTTCTTTATAGATTTTGAAAAGAAAAAGGATAATAAGGGACAACTATGAACAAATTTTTAGAATAAATACAACAGCCTAAATAAACTGGACAAATTCCTTGAAATATACCAACTACAAAAACTCAGTCAAGGCTGGGCAAGGTGGCAAATGCCTGTAATCCCAGCACTTGGGAGGCTGAGGCAGGAGGATCATTGTGAGTTTGAGACTAGCCTGGGCTACAAAGTGAGCTCAAGGCCAGCCTGAACTGCATACTGAGACCCTGTCTCAAAAAAAAAAAAAAAAACAAAAAAACAAAAAAACTCACTCAAGAGGAAATCAACAACTTGTATAGCTCCATATATATTAAAGAAATTGAATTTATACTTACAAAATTTCATACAGAGAAAGAGAGGGAAGAAAATTTTACACAAAGAAAAATCCAAGCCTAGTTGGAGTCACTGATGAATTCTACCAAGCACTTAAGCAAGAAATAATACTGATTCTACACCAACACTTCCAAGGAATTCTTCCAAATTTATTCTATAGGGAAAAAAAATCAAATATCAAACTGGGCAAAGGTATCAAAAGAAAACTACCGCTATTGCACCCTTTTGAACACAGATGTTGCTGGACATTGTGATGTCTAGTGATTCCAGGCTCTGTGTCCTACCCAAATAATTGACCAGAAAACTGATGAACAGGTAACCTCACCTTTTATTTACAGTAAAGGAAGAAACGAGTGAAGAAAAGAGGAGTTAAGAAAACAGAAGAGCGGGGCTGGGGATTTAGCTCAGCGGGCAAAGCGCCTGCCTGGCAAGCGCAAGGTCGTGAGTTCGGTTCCCAGTGCCGGAGAAAAACCACAAAAAAAAAAAAAGAAAAGAAAAGAAAACAGAAGAGCAAAGCGAGCTACATCCTACAAGCAGGGTGGCACAGGGCACAAACAGGAGGACAGCAGGACAGCATGATCACAGAGCTGGCAAAGTCAATGGCTGCCCTCTTTTATATCCTCCCAGGTCACCCAGTGGAAGTTGCTCTGCCCACCCATCCTGGCTGTGATTGAGAGATCACATCTTGTCCATCAGCCTCCCTCCCAGCTCAGGTTACATACTATGTCCAGCCAGCTTGCCATGCCCTAACCTCCTGCCTCATGGATGCAACCTATATTCCTCCTCTTTTTTCTCCTTCCCATCCTTCCCTCCTGAAGGTCTCACTATGTTACCCAAGCTGTAGATTAAACTTCTGGGCTGGAAGGATCCTCTTGGCTCTGCCTCCCAGTGGCTGGGATGATACATGTATAGCACCCTTCCCTCTCTTTCTCTGCTGTATAGGCACAAAATTTTAGCAAATAAAATCTGACTATATATTAAAATGTTAATATGTCATGACCAAGAAAGGTTTAAACAGAAACACAAAGTTTGTTGCAGACAATCAATGTAATTTATCATATTAACAAATTGACAAAAGAAAGCAAACTGAAAAGCCATAGGAGCATCTTAGCAGATGCAGGAAAAGCAGTGGATAAAATCTAACAGCTGTTTCTCAGAAAACTCTGAAAAAACAAGGAACAGAACTTTTGAACAGGAAACGTCCAGTCTCCTGCCCTGGGCATCATCCCTCCTGAGGACAGACCTGGCTCCTTTCCGGTTGCCATGGGAACACTCCTGGGCTCAGCAGTTCAGAGTCACAACCAATAATTAGCTCTGGGGGTCAGCGGTGGGAGGGCGGGCTTTACCCGGGGACTACCGGAAGTGACGCGATTTCGGCGCGCCAAGCCACGACTTTGGAGGCCTCCTGGGTGGCGCCAAGGCTCTGTGGAGAGGGGCGGGAAGAAGCACCTCGCTGAGGAGAGGACTGCCGGCGAGATGGAGAGGGGGACCGAGGAGGAGAGCGGGGCCCGGGGCGAGACAGCCGGGTCCGACCTCGGACGTCGCGGGGGCGCGGCTCGTCTGGGAATTCTGAGTGTCCTTGACATGACGGAACAGGGCCCGGGGAGGCTGTGTGGGACCAGGACCCGCGCGGCAGAGACGTTGACTGACGTCGCAGTGGTTTCAAACGGGAGGAGGAATCTGCGCCTTGCTCACGAGCGGAAGGCTGCTGGGACGCGTGTGGCCGGCGTTGTCCTCGGGCCCTGCCTTGAGTCGGAGGTGCCGGCAAAACTGCGGATTTCGGAGGACACAGTCCTTGACGTGGCTGCGTAGATCCCGTGTTTCTTGGGGGTTTTGTTTCTTCGTCCCGAACGTGTGCACGGGCCCGTGAAGGAAGTCAGCCGTCCGGGCGGGCTCCAGGTCCAGCTCAGAGGCGTTTGCAGTGCTGGAGCGGGCGGGCATGGAGAGGGCGAGCAGACAGAAGCGATGGAAAGAATCGCCCCTTCCCTCCCCTTCAGACCTGCCTCTGTGCAGAGCCGAGGACTGGAGGGAGAGTGTCCCACATGAAGCCCAAGTTGGTTCTACCTGTTGTTACCTAGTGGGCCTTTCCAGGCCCAACTGCAGGGCCATGACAAAAACTGCTTTTAGGTTACTGATGTGTCAGGAGTAAGACAAATCATGCTTTTCTTCCCCCTGGACATAGGGTCTTGATGTATAGTTCAGGCAGGTCTTGAACTCACTGTGTAAGCCGGGCTGGCCTCGAACTTGAAGCGATCCTCCTCCCCCAGCCTGCCAAGTGCTGAAATTATGGGTGTGTTCCCCAGGCCTGGCTAAATCATGCTGGTGATGAGTAACTGGCTAAGGACCCCTGGGGTTTTTGTTTCTGTCCCTGTGGTGGTCTCTGTGGTCCCCTGTCACTACTGTGCTCTCCGACTGTGTCATGAATGGGATGTCTCTGGGTAGGTGTAGTAAACCCAGCATGTGAGAAGTTGCAAGAGCAAGACAGGAGTGAGGGGCTACATCGGGGTGAAAAATTAGGGCGGACTTAGTGGTGTCTGGGTAAAGTGCCTGAGCATTCTTTAGGGCTGCTGTTACTCAGTGGCTGAAAACAACAATAAGAACTGTCTCTCTTGCAGGAGCCAAGCTGAGGCCACAACCAGAACTGAAGAGGCAGATGGAAGAGAAAGTTGGCACAAGTGGAGAAAGAAAATTCCCCCAAAAGCATAAGGTCATGGTAGAATAGGTAGAAACCAAAAATGTGGAGGAAAAGTTGGATGAGAAGCTTCAAGGGAAGCTGAGGATGCCTCGTGTCCTCCTGGCTTCCAGGCACAGCCTGAGCAAGCAGTGTGGTTGGAAGGGAAAGGGATTCCGCAGTGGATTCATGCACCTAGCAAAAGAGTTTCCTGGGTGGACACAGAGCAGGATTATGTCACCTGGAAGCATCAACTCCAGGAGGGGAAACAGAACCGTGAAATCCAAGTCCTGTTTCCAGGGACTAGAATTTGGTGCTGCCCTCATTGCAGATGCCCGGCCGGTGAGCATGAGTGGAGAGGGAATAACTTGGCGGGAGAAGGTGGATGCTGCACCCTCAGCAGTTCTGCTCTGACTTAGGGAGGTGCAGGATAGGGGATTCCTGCTTGGAGCTAGGGAGACTCCTCCGGTCCGTCTCCCCTGGCAGCAGGTGAATATTTGCGTGCAGCATCTCTCACATACATCTCTCACTGATTGCTCAGTGTTTCTCCCCTGTGTTTTAACTTGGGAGTTTAGATACTAGAACTGTTTCCCAGAAGAACCCAAAGCTGGGAGAGGGAGAACAGCAGTGGTTTCAACACCGTGTGGCATTTCTCCTGCACTAGTTGTCCGTGGCAGCACAGAATACCATGGACAGGACAGAGGTGCTGTGCTTCATGACTAGGAAACTCAGCAAACGAGGCCCTGAACATCGTCCCATTTTCACCAGAGCTTGAAGGTTGACGTCACCAAGCGGGGCTGTGTGGACAGGCCGCTGTCTCAGGAGCTGATAGTTTCCTCCTGGAGTCCTTTGAGCCTGTCTGTGACAGAACATGGGGGCAGAAATGTTCTTGCCATGATGGGAGGTTTGCAGCCACGTTGGTGCTGTCAGTGAGGGAACGCTGTTCTGATCCTCGGTGCTTGGGCCTGCACTAGGAACTGTGCATACAGAGACACAGAAACTGTCATCCCAGCGTCCCCAGAGCTCTCATACAGGGAAAGCAGCAAGTCACAAGATGGACTGAGACAGGGAAGCTGCTGCTGGGTGGAACTGCATCACTGTTTGCATTGCTTCTCCCTCTGGTTTTTCCAGCAGCTGAAGATAGTGACTGTGGCCACTCAGAACATCACCACCACCTAGGCTCCAGGCTGAACGCCATTCCCATTGTGCGGGTCTGAGGATGGCCTCATGTGTATCCCCTGACTGTGTTCCAGTCAGCTGGAGAAGTGAAAAGCCAGGTTCAGTGAGACATACAGGTTCATCCTTGCCAAGTCATCCTGATCTTGACTCTGTCTGAGAAGAGCTTTTCAATTTCACTCTTCTCTCCCCATGTGAAGGCCAGTTATGTATTGGCCATACTTCTAAAACTGTATTACCTGTTGTTTTATACCAGTTGTGAAATAAAATGGGGTAGAAAATTTAACCCCTTCCCGACGGGGCCAAAATTCCTGTGTCTCACTACTGGGCAGCTTGAACCACCAGTGGTACAGGCGTGACTGTCCCTTGCATGACTGTACCACTTGTCCCTCGGTGATAAAGGTGGCAGATGGGGCAGTCACACGTACCACTGGTGGTTCAAGCCAATGGGGACCTGTGAAGGCAAGTTTTATATTTGTAGTGAAAACATACGAGTGAGTGCAGGACCAAAACTGGGTTCATGCTGCTCAACTGGTTGAACAACAGTAATTTGTATTCTACTGAAACAAGAGTCAGCTCTGATTCCTGCTGTACTCCTCTTGCTGCCCTCTCCATTGCCTTCAGATATAAAAGCTGGGATCTACACTTTTCCGCTCAGGCAGTGCATTTGTGAACATCTTGTTTTTTTGTTGTTGTTGTTTTTTCCAGTACTGGGAATCAAACTCACGAGCTTGGAAAACTGTTGGGAAAGGCAGTTTTCCCAAGCCTTGTGCTTGCCAGGCAGGGGCTGTGCCACTGAGCTAAATCCCCAGCCCCCTAGGCAGTGCATTTGTGGCCCTGTCCTTAAAGCTCTGCGCTGGTTACACGGGGATGCAGAGGCTGGCACAGCCGAACTTATTAAGAGGAGCTTCGTTGTGTGCGTGCTCAGGATCACGAAGGACTCTCAGTACCGCAAGTGACAGCATGAGTCACAGACACTGCTGAGCCCACCCTGGAGACAGGGAAGAGGACAGGGACGGGACACGGCCCCAGGCTCTCTACCTCCTGAAGCTTTAGGACAAAAGGGCCCTGGGGAATCTCCAGAGAGTGTCCCATAGGTGAGGGTTCACACATATTTAGTGTGGGTTCTATGCGTAGTTTCCTTTCACAGGTGAAAGTTAGATGTAGATAGTATGGACATCAAGAGAAGCCATGCAGACATGGACAGCAGGGCCTGAGCAATTGGAGGCTGGGCCTTTATGCTCCATGAAGTTCAAGATCCCATGGAGACAGTGAAGCAGACAGGATGTAGTGCGGGAGAGGGGTCCGTTGGTGCAGGGAGAGCGCATTGTTGGCCTTCAGCAGCGCTGGTGACTTCTGGAGGAAGCGTCATCTCCAGGTGTCCTGTCTGAGAGCCCTCGGTGCCAGATGACCAATAGGACACCTGGCCTCTGTTGACCTCACTGAGGAGAGGCCTCCACCCATCCTGCCACCTGGAAGCGTGGCTGTGACTCCAGGGAAGGAAAGAAAACATATTCCTGAGTCAGTGACAGTGGAAAATCCATAGCTGTGCATAAATGAGCCGATGCTGATGGAGACAGTGGCTGTGGAACCGCAAAGCAGAGGCTCAGGATAACACTGTGTGGAGCCTTAGGACCGGGTGTGTGGTACACAGGTGGGCCCTGCGGACTCTGAACTTGTAGACTACAGTTGTCTACACTAAACTTCTCCTCTGCTTTTTTGCCAACAATACTTTTCTCCAGGAGCCCAGAGATGTTTTCAGAGTCTGAGATCGTCTGAAAACCACTGGCATCCCGTGGTGTCATTGGAGGGCAATGTGGGGTGAAGGAGGCCCCTTTCTCAGGTGTTGGACCAGGCCTCCTTCCTGCACGTGGGCAGGGGTGCTCCGTGCTCCTGGGTCACACCCGTTGCCCCGATTCTGCAAGTTTAACTGCTGACCTGGAAGGCGTTGGCTACCTGAGCATCTCTGTTGAAAGTGCAGGCCGACAACACCTAGCATGGTGCTGAGAGGGTGACTGGTGGTTGGGCACCACAACCTCGGTCTAGCGGCCCCTCCTCAGCCTCAGCTTCGATGTCACTGAGCCCCACGGCACACGTGCACTGTGGCTCATCTCCCCAGGCTCCTGGCCATGACCTTTACCCAGCTGTGTTCAGGGGAGTCAGCCCCAGGCAGCAGCTCTCGCTTAGCTCACAAGCACCCATCAGCTGAGTCCGGTAAGAGCTTCCGACCACCTGTGTTTGGTTCTATACCTGGGTGAACTGAATGCAGGCGTACAGCTACATCCCTGTTTACATGTCTTCCCCAAACATTAAAACTCCTACGTATTCAAGCTTTGCTACCTGAACTGTTTGAATGACATTGACAGCTGGGAAAAACTGCTGTAGGGCTAAGATGGCATCGAGAAATGACAATGCAGTAGTGTTAAAAAGAAAACCACAAAAAGCAACCCAGCCTAGACGAGGAAGCTACGTGGTAGTGGTGTCAAACTTAGCCGTAGGCAAAGCCAACAGTTTTCCCAAGCAGCAAGAAGACAACGAAAGGGGCGTGTAGCCACCAGGATCACACTGGTGATAGCAAAAGCGTAAAGCCCTGCCAGTGTCGTAGTGTCGTACGCTTTATGTTCTACACATTTTCATAGGTTAAGAAATAATGGGTGGTGCCGGAGTGGTTTTGCACACCTATAATCCCAACACTGGGGAAGCTGAGGCAGGAGGATCACTGTGTTTGAGGACAGCCTGGGCAATGTAGCAAGTTCAAGGAGAGCCTGAACTACCTAGCAAGACCTGGTCTCCTACCACTACGGCTAATAGTCATAATAATAGGTGAATATTGCGAGAATAATGTCCCGATAGTTCTACATGTTCACCTTTGCTTAGCTTTATAGTTTGGGTTTCAGCAAAACCCCTAAGAAGTATATTAGTAATAAAGACACAGCAAGGTAATTTCCATACTACCCTGTGGAGACTGAACTGTTGGGAAACGGTTTCTGTTTGGGTGGTGTTAGACATGCAGAAGAGTGAACACTGAGAAATATACCTGGGTTTTTGGGAAGGAGGCTGTTGGGGTCAGCCTGGGGGTGCACAGCCTTGTCAGGGGTGCATGAGCGGGAGGTACTCCTCAGTGGGGGCCTTGGGTATGGGCACAGCCCAGGCAGCTAGAAGGCAGGGCCTCCTGGCATTCCGTGACATCCCCGCCTTCCAGTTCTGCCGTGACTGTTGACCGTTGCCTGGCACGCTGGCCCACAGCCACTTCGCTCGGGTCTGAGTCTCAGTTGCAGGCAGGACCTTCTGCTCTGATCTCAGATTCTGGACCTTTTTTTCTCAGTGAAATTCTTAAGTGTGGTGAGGTGTTGGTCAACTTATTCTCGATAATGAGTTCATCGGTGTACTTACTATCTTTCCTCAGCCCTGTTCCAGCCTGTTTGATTCCCTTTGGTTGGTTGGTTGGTTGGGTGGTTTTGTTTTGTTTATTTGTTTGTTTTTTGAGATAGGGTCTCACTATGTAGTTCAGGCTGTCCATGAACTCACTGCATTGCCCAGGCTGGCCTGAACTTGTTGTGATTCTCCTGCCTCAGCCTCCTGACTGCTGGGATATAGGCATGAGCCACCACACTCAACTTGACACCCTTGGATTTTAACCCAAGTTGTGTTTGGATGTCTCCATAGTCTTTGGATTTACGTCCCCTCTCACCACAGTCACCATGGCGGTACCACTCAGCCCTAATCCAGGGGCTGATGTGAATGCTGTGAAATTCAGTGAGGATGTGTGTCCTCAGACAGGAGAGCATAAACTGTGCTTTGACGACTGCAGATCCAATCCTGTTAGACCTGAAGCAGCTCTTGGCTCTCTGGACAACGAGGTGCCAAAATGTGGTGAGTTGTGTAGGTTCACAGTGACCAAAATGATAAATGACTCTGATCTCCCTGTACAGGAGAAATGGTCTCGAAAGTGATGCTTTGCTTCACTTTATCAAAATAAATTTACCTTCCCGCATCCCAGAAAGATGGAAGTTGGTATTTTGCCTTTTATTTGAATGGATAACTAAGGCTCACAGCACTTCCTAGTTTCTCCCAGTTTATGGTGAGGACTAGGATGGGAGCAGGGTAAAGATCCCAGTTCCCGATGCCTGTTGAAGCAGGGAATGGTCTGCTTTTCTCAGGACTAGGTCCAGCCAGGTGGATGAGTTTCCTGT
>NW_004955541.1:2034774-2071872 GCF_000276665.1 Chinchilla lanigera | reverse complement strand
GTGCCCGCTGTGCTCAACCCCAAGGTCCGGAGCAAGGCTTATCCGACCCCCAGTCAGCCCCGAGCAGGAGCCCATTGGCCTGCACAGGGAGAGGGGCTGGGGTGACTGGGGAGGGAGGGGACAGCGCTTGGAACAGCACCATCACCAGAGGGAGCGTCACCTGCTCTGAGCCCAAAGCTCCCACTCTGACCTACAGTGCTCTTTCCAGGAATTCCTTGTTAGGGTTTTCTGTCCATTGAAAGAGATGCAGAGAATAAAAGGTGAACCATGGGAAGGAAGTCCCCAGATGAGTTTTGGGAAGAGGCCAACTATTTCCTTCACGTCGACCTTACCATCAGACTTAGTGGCAGGAAAAGATGTTGGGGTGACGAAGGGGACCCCACCCCAGCCCCCGAGGAGGAACTGTGGAGTGTGGGTGCGGTGCCGTCCCAGGGCGCTGATCCAGGAGTCTCGTCCTCTGGCCTCAGAAGCCTCCCGTTCTGCGGTCTCGGCCGGTCCCTCCTTCCCTGGGTTGCGGTGAGCTCGTGAGGTCACTGTGGTGACACTCTCACAGCAGGTCCTGGCCTGGGTCCACACCCACGGAGGGTTTTTCTGTTCTAACTGAGGTCCAGTGTCACAGTGTCGGGTGTTTACTGTCAGCTCCTCCTGCTGTCTTGCCTTAGATTGTATGCACATGGCCAGGCAAGGTTCTTTATCTTTGTTTTTGTTTGTGTTTTGAGACAGGGTGTCACTGTATTGTTCAAACCATCCTTGAACTCATTATCTAGCCCAGGCAGGCCTCAAACTCACAGTGATCCTTCTGCCTCAGCTTCCTGAATGCCTGGATTACAGGCTTGTGCCAGCACATCAGGAAGGAAAGGCCAGCCTGACCTGCGTAGTGAGGCTCTGTCTCAAAAAGACCAAAAAAAAAAAAAGACCAAAACCAAAATAAATGTGACAAAAGACCACCAAATATTTAGAAATTTACACCCCAAAGTGGACAGAATTCTGCTTTCAGCCACCGTGGAGCAATGAGACTGGATTTGTCTTCATATCGTGCAGCTGAGTCCAGTCTCACAGACTTTGTAGCCTTTGGTTAATGTGGTTTAATGATTGTCAGCCAAGCCAACATCATGACCTCACTAGACAGCACATAAAGTCTCTTAAAGTCTCTTAACAATCTCATAAAGATTGTTGTGAGTTGAAGACCAGCCTGGGCTACAAAATGAGCTCAAGGCCAGCCTAAACTACATAGCGAGACCCTATCTCAAAAAGACCAAAACCATAAAAAAAAAATAAAATTTGCATTTTGCCTTTTACATTTCTCAGCTTTATTATTATTTTACTTGATTCTCCCAAGAATTTTGTGCCTTATTATTCTGTGTAGGTGAAAAAAATTTTCATGTCCACCACATCTGGTGGTTTTTCCAATGCGTTAGTTGTGGTACAGGTAGTAAGTGTCTGGCGGCTTTCCTTCACAGCCCATTGTAAGCCCCTCTCTGAACGCCAGCTGGAAGGCAGCAGGGGGTACCTGGTCGCAGATCAGATGGTCTAGAAGTGACATCACATTTAAAAGAACCCATTGAATTTTCAAAACTGTGGTTTTCACTAAAATAGGATACTGTGCTTAATCTCTTTACTATTTTAGGTTACTAATCTCACTTTAGATGTTCTGTTCCCTGCTTTTCTTGGTAATTAGAATTTCAACTTCATGTAGATCACCATGACATGTAATGTCAGAGCCTGCCAACTTGGCTTCAAGATTCTTCCAGATAATGAAAGTATTAAACCTGTCTCTTCCAGACCTTTCTAAATCTTCAATGGGGAATACTCTGTGCTTTTTGCAGGCCTTAAGTGGGGGCCTGTTACATAGTGGGGACAGATGTGCTGTGACCAATGTGCTATTTTACTTCAAGTGCACTGCCCTAGGTTACCCAGAATTCTCAGAAAAGTACAAAAGGATTAGGGTGTTGTTAAACTCACAGGGATATAGGAGAAACATGACTCCCAACCTGTTAGGTGTCAAATGTGCCAAGTACGTGGTCCCTCAACATTGAGGAATGAAGTTGCAAACCCGAGGAAGAAGTTAGGAGAGTTTTATTGGAAATAGGGAGAGAAGAATAGCTCCTGAGGCTCACCACCCAGAGGCTCTTTGTCAGGAGTAATTTATACAGCAAAGTCACAGCGTGGGTACAACACAGGTCAAACTACACTCAACCTACTGGAGTACAAGTATAGCTGCTTAGCTAACACTGATCCAATAGGGAAACAAGGCATGCAGCAAGAGTACTTGGAAAGAACAGTGGCATTTTAGGGAAGGGATAGGTCCAGATGCTCTGGTCACTCACCTCTGCGAATGATTCCTATCTGGACTTGGTGGATCATGTGGAACTAATTACAATATGACCTCAAGTAACTGTTTATCCCTGGCCATTGCAGCCTTTTTTTTTTTTTTTTCTTTTTGAGACAGGGTCTCGCTATGCAGTTCAGGCCGGACTTGAGCTCACTTTGTAGCCCAGGCTGGTCTCAAACTCACAATGATCCCCCTGCCTCAGCCTTCTGAGTGCTGGGATTACAGGCGTGTGCCACCATGCCCAGCTCGTACCATTATTATAAACAGCTAAGTTAAGTAGAAATATTGTGGGAAGTCAGATGGGGCTGGGCCCCTCAAAAGGTCAATGCAGAAGACAGCTGTGGCAGGAGGCCCATTGACTGAAGACCAGAAAAAGTACTCACCCATATACTTCCCTTAGGGATGAACAGCAGTGACTGATATTCTGAACAGACATCAGTCACCTTGCGGTGGAGGCCAAAACCTCCTTAACCTACCCCTTCCAGGACAAGTCCTTGTCCATCCCATGTGTGCTTACTGTGTGACTTGCTGCCCCATTTGATCCCCATTTAATCAAAAACTACCCAAGTGAGTATTCTTGTAATCTTACTGGTTCACCATAGTTTTGTCCCACCTCACATCTATCCAGTGATTTTTCCATTGGATCAATATTGTGTTTTGTTTTGTTTTGTTTTGTTTTCTCTGGTACCGGGAACCGAACTCACGACCTTGCGCTTGCCAGGCAGGCACTTTGCCGCTGAGCTAAATCCCCAGCCCCCTGTTTTTTTGGATCAATATTGTTATAGGCAGCTAAGTTAGATAGAAATATTATAGGCAGTCAGACAGGGCCAGGCCCTCAAAGGAGCCAGTATGGAAGACAAGATACCTTACAAATGGAGAGATGGTACTTGCTTCGGGACAGATCTCAAAACTAAAGATTAAACAAACACACCCACTTACTTCCCAAGGGATGGACCTCAGGGATTGATATTCTAAATAGGTAGCGATCCCCTTGAAGAGTCCCTGACCCCAACCCCTTACTGGAAAAGCCCCTGTTCTATATTCATGCCTGCTTGCTGTGACTCACTTCCCCATTTGATCCCAATTTAATCAATTTTACCTGAACAATTATTGGCTGACCATAGTTTTGTCCATTTTCCCTTACCTTGGACCTGCCTCACCTTGTGGTTTTGCTCTATAAAAGTCCCTAAAAAAGACAGAGTTAGGTAACCCACTCGGGCCCCCCTTCTGTCCTTCTCTTGGACAGAAGCTTTCTTTTCTTTCCCTCAATAAACATATTCTGCTGTTAACCTCCGTTGTTCCTAAAATTCATTCTTCGATTTTAGAGAACACGAACTCATCCTTGATATTATTCAGGTTGGGAGTTTTTATTTTCCTGTATCACTTACAGTTTCTACCAGCTCCCAACAGCAACTCTACTCCCAATAGCCTCTCTCTGCTTCTCCAGTTCTGCTTTTTTTTTTTTTTTTTTTTTTTTGGTACCAGGAATCGAACTCACGACCTTGCGCTTGCCAGGCAGGCACTATGCCGCTAAGCTATATCCCCAGCCCCCAGTTCTGCCTCTTATGCTGCTGGCAACAGTCCACAGGTGGGCCTCCCACACCCAGCACCATATTTACTCAGTTTAGATAGGGGTTATAAGTTGACCACTAGTTGTCAGTCCAGTACAGTATGTGAGTGCTACACGCTCCCTGGGTGGGGGTAGCCTGCTTACAATATAAGGGAGGAAAACAGGCTTGCTCTTCTCTGCCATTCCTCCCTTATGCTCTTGTTGCTTTGTTGTTTTCTGCCACCATGAACATTTGCCCTTTGCCATGTGGCACTCTGCCTCAAGCCAGCTGGGTATGGACTGAAACCTCCACAGACTGTGAGCTAAATAAAACTTTCCTTCCTTGATTTTGGGCACTGGGTATTTTGTCTCAGCAATTAGAGAAAAGTAAGCAAGACACCATCCTTCTGCCTCAGCCTTCCTAGTGTTGGAATTACAGGTGTGCACTTAACACCCGGTCTTTTTTAGGTTTTTGTAAGCAAGTACACAGCTGATGTGAAAATGATGTTTATTCTAAACACATAGTACCTATTAAGAATTTAGGCTAGGCTTGGTGGCGGATGCCTGTAATCCCAGCATGCAGGAGGCTAGGCAGGGGGATTGTTGTGAGTTCGAGGCCAGCCTGAACTGCATAGTGAGACCCTGTCTCAAAAAAAAAACACAAAAAACAAAAGAATTTAACTTTATTGATATTTTATGTTTAACTACACAGTGTATAATAACCTCCTGACAAAACAACAAGACCAGCAAGATGTCAAGTCGTATAAGGTCAGGAAGCAAAACACATGTGCTGGCAGTGTAAACAATACATGTATATGGAATGTGCTATTGTCACGTGTGAAGACTGCCTTAGGTGTGAAGTAAAGATTAATTGGTTTTTCTTTTTTTTTGAAACAAGGTCTCGCTATGCAGTTCAGGCTGGCCTTGAGCTTACTTTGTAGCCCAGGCTGGCCTCAAACTTGCAACGATCCTCCTGCCTCAGCCTCAGAGTGCTGGGATTACAGGTGTGTGCCACCAAGCCTGGCTTTATTTTTGTTGTAAGTTCTATTGGTATTTTCACTGTAGTTCAGATAGAAATTTACTTTTTTTTTTTTTTTTTGGTCTTTTTGAAACTGTGTCTTGCTATATAGTTCAGACTGGGCTTGAACTCACTTTGTAGCCCAGGCTAGCCTTGAATTCACAGTGATCCTCCTGTCTCAGCCTCCCGGATTACAGGTGTGTGCCACCACGCCCAGCTTCTGTTATTTTTCAGACTTTGTACACCAAAAAACAATTCATATTCAAAATTTTGGTGCTTTTTAATAAATTCAATAAGTAATAAAAATTCAATGCTTTATTTTTTGATATTGTTTCCTGTTCAGTACTCATTGTTTAATAAAACTCATAAAATTAAAAATTCATCAATAGAAATATTTTAAAGAATAATTATGGGTATTATACACCCATAATAATGTGTCTTTATGACAAAATTGGCATGATTCCCCGCAGGCTACGAGTCCTTTGGGATTTTTGCCTACAAAGAACCTAGATCATTTCCTTTTTTTTTTTTGTTACCGGGAATTGAACTCAGGACCTTGCGCTTGCCAGGCAGGCACTTGTGCTGCTGAGCTATATCCCTGGCGATGTCCTGATTTATGCTTATTCTCCTGCCAAATTTCTGCTTGTCCTTGTCTTTATTTTATTTTATTTTATTTTATTTTATTTCATTTTACTTTTTGTCTTTTTGAGACAGGGCCTTGCTACGCAGTTCAGGCTGGCCTTGAGCTCACTTTGTAGCCCAGGCTGGTCTCGAACTCGCAATGATCCTCCTGCCTTAGCCTCCCCAGTGCTGGAATTACAGGCGTTGTCCATCACACCCGGCATTGTCCTTGTCTTTAATTTGCTGCATTTCCTTGATATACAAGCTCAAAGATGACATCTGAGTAATAAGAAGCATCTTCACTGTGCTCTTTCAAACCATAGCGTCCCCACTCTACGCTGTCACTTATTACATAATTTGCCCCTGTCCTGAGGGGCTGTGTCCTATCTTAGCCTTGATGAGCGGCTGCAATTGGAGGGTGACACCATCAGCCATGGTCTATAGGAGATACGTGTCCTTGGTGTTAGGGCAGCTGCGCAGTCACACAAAATAGCAAGGGCTGCTTGCTTGTTTAGCACAACACCCTTGTTACGGAACAGTACCTCGCACGCGTTATAATGGACGGGGAAGGGCCTGTCTCAACTCAAGGTCCGCTATCCAATGGACGTGCATGGACCTCTTCTGGGGAATGAGACCCGAGCATTCGTTTGATCGTGTCAACGAAGAAAAGTACTGGCCGACTGAAGCCATCCCATAGTGCCGTGCCCTACAGCGCTCCTCCGTCACGCCCAGAACTTCGGGGAAGGTGCGGGGGAGCCGAGCCGGAAGCGGACCTGGCCCTTGCGGAAGTGACGCACTTTCCGCGCGCCGGGCTGTCTCCCGCAAACACGTGGTTTCGTTCGGCCACCCGTGTTCCTGTGGAGCCTGGGCTCAGGCTGTCACCCGGCGCAATGGGCAAGAAGGGTAAGGAGAAGAAGAAGGGCCGCGGTGCGGAGAAAACGGCCGCTAAGATGGAGAAGAAGATGTCCAAGCGCTCGCGGAAGGAGGAGGTGAGCGGGACCCGGGCGCGACGGGACGGGTCCGACAAGGGGAGTGCGCGGCAGGGCGGCCTCCGGCCCGGCCGTCCTCGTCCCCGTCCGCGCGGCCAGCCTCCCCCTGCTCCGCACGTGCCTGGCCGCGCTCGCCTCGGCCCCACGACCCCTTCGGAGAGCGCCTCGTTGTCGCGCGGGCTTTTCCCTGTGCTGGATGCTGGGGCTGAGTCTCGGCGCCGCGGCGGGGTGTGCGGGTGCGGCTCAGGAAAAGGCCCTTCCCGAGCCTCGGTCCGAAGAGGCCAGGGAAGTCTCCCAGCCTCCCTGCGGAGGGAGCCACCGGAACAGTGGTTGGTGACCTCCGCTGTTGCGTCTTCGTTTCGTTGTCCGCTTGCCTCGCTCCAGACCTGCAGATCTGCCGGGGGTCATGGCTGACCTGGGAGTGGGGTGCGGTGCTTTCTGTGGGGCCGCTCGCTGCTCACAGCCTCCCTCAGCCAGAGCTCATGGTTTGCAGTGCGCTGGACGCCGCGGTCTGACCCTTTGTGTTCACGACAGTGGGAGTGAAGTCGAGTTGCCATTCCCACTGCACGGAGAGGAAGGCGGAGACTAACAGGTCGCAGCGTTCAGAGTCACACAGCCGTGATGCCGCGTGCAGTTGGGTCTAACCAGATGGCCCTAACGCGGAGCTCTTGGCCACGTTGCTCTGCCCACTCTTTTCCTAGTCTCGTCTGTCCCCTTCCTTGTCACTCATCTGTCCCCTTCCTTAGCTGTCAAATAATGGGGTTGGACTTTTCTTTTGAAGTCTTTGAACTCACAATAGGCTCTAAGCGTCTAAGGTTCTTGACCAGTTAAGGGCACAGACTCTGCAGCAAGACTCTGAGATTGAACCTGCCCCCACCGTGAGCAACTGAGGCGGTGGCCTCAGAGGAGCAGGTCCTGCCTCGTGGCTGTTGGTGCAGGAAGTCAGTTCAGCTGCGTGGCATCTTTAGAACAGAGCTTGGCACAAACAAGGCGCTCAGCACCTAAATGTGAACTGTCATTTGTATTTATCCTCGAAACTTCCTGTAGGGCCTGGTCCTTAGAGTCTGAACAGTGGCTTCCTCCAACAAAGAGAGTGAGTCTGGCCTGACATGCTGCACACTGTCTCGATTCATTCTCAAAAATACACCTTTAGCTTCACTAGTGCTCTGATTAGTGCCCCCGCCCCCATGTTTTGAGACAGTGTGTCATTATGTAGCCCAGGCTGGCCCTGAGGGGATCCTCCTACTTCAGCCTCACACATGCTGAGATTACAGGCATGCACCACTAGGACTGACTTCTCTTTCTTCCAAGTCAGCTGTGTCACATAACACAGCCTAATCTTTGGAGTAATAGTCATCCTTTCAGAACCCTGGGGATTATTGGGAAGTACAAGAAATCTTTTCTTTTTTTTTTTTTTGAGACTGGATCTTGCTATGTAATCCAAGCTGGCTTGAACTCATTATGTAGCCCAGGTTGGCCTCAAAGTCAGGGTTTTCTGCCTCAGCCTCACATGTGCTGGAACTACAGCCAGGCACCGCCGTGCCTGATAGGAAGCACAAGGAATCTTTTTTCTTTTTTTTTTTTTTGATACCCAGAAGCAAACTCAGGACCTTGTGCTTGTCAGGCAGGCGCTGTGCTGCTGAGCTCCATCCCTGGCCTAGCACAAGGCATCTTGTCAGCTGGGAATCTTGCTCCCACAGAATCCCCTGGTTGACAGCTTCTCTCTGTCCAATCCTCTGGCCAACTCCAGTACACTGCTTCAGCCACACCACATTTATCCTGTTTGTCTCAAATGTTCCAATTCTTTCTTAGGGTCTTTGTTTCTGCCCCAATCACACTCCTTGTGACTAGTTTCTTTTTCAGACTTTTTTTTTGTACCAGGAATCAAACTCACGACCTCACGCTTGCCAGATAGGCACTGCGATGCTGAGCTATATCCCTGGCCCTCTTGTGATTGGTTTGTTTTTATCTTTCAACTAATTGTCACCTCAAAGAGGCTGTTACCCACTAGGCTATATGTACCATGCAGGCCCTGTGGTTCTCTGCCTTCCTCCTCGTGACTGAGGCTTCCCCAAGTCAAGATGACCACTTTAGTACAGTAGAGCAAAGTGTTCTTGGTGCACAGGCATTGTAGTCTGGTGAGATTGGTCAGTGTGGAAGGCACGGGAGGCGGCTGGGGTAACCAGCAGGAAGTGGAAGAGGTGAGAGTCCAGGGTGCTGGGCCTGTCCTAGTGAGTGAGGGCCGGCACTCCCCTACCCCTCTGCTTTCACCATCTGTGTGGAGGTGCCAACTGCGCCTGCCCCAACAAGAGACACAGTGGGACTCCTTGTCCTGTGCCAGTGGGGTAACTGCAGGGGTGGTCTGGTGGGTGGCAGTGCCAGCTGGGAGCCAGCACCGGTACAGTTGCTTTCCTTCCCTCTGCTCCTCACGCTAGCCCACTCTGTCCTGCTCCTCATCCTGCAGCAGTCCCTCTTCCAGGCCTTTCTGGGCAGTTTCTTGAGTAATAGGTCTGAGTATGCTGTGCAGAGTGCTGTGTGTTAGGATTGCTGGTCCATGGGGCGGCCATCACGTCTACCACACTGCTGTGTGCTTTCCTGAGCATATCCCCTGGGGAGCCACTTTGGATGCCCGTGTGCCCATTCCTAGGAGAGTGGATGCTACAGCGCAGCAGTTGCAACTAAAGACTCGGAAAAACCATCTCCACAAGGAGGGAGACACAGAGTGGCTATAGTCAGGTTCAGTGCATTTCAGACTCAGCAAGGCACGTTAGGATTGCAGATAAGACTGGATCTCAGTCTGGTCGGTTGACACAGGAGGAAAGCATACCACGCTTTTGCCTCTGTGGCAGGTTTAAGAGAGTCTCACCTAGGGCTGCTTGTGCCCCTAGGATGACCTGGAAGCCCTCATTGCCCATTTCCAAACGCTGGATGCCAGAAAAACAAAGATCACGGAGACCCCGTGCTCCCCGCCATCTGCAAGGTAAGCAGACTGACTTGTTTGCCTCGTGATTGTGACCATTTCCTTTCCTTTGTAAATTGGAAAGCTGCTTTCCGTCAGCACCATGTTTTCCTCAACGACTCAGCCCTTGGGACATTTTCCTGTCTGACACCTGCTGTGTGGCCCCCTTGCCCTGAAGAGGTGGGCTGAGGCTGTCGGCTTGGCTATCCTGCAGTGGCATGGAGGTGAAGTTTCCAAGCAGGCTGCCTCCCTAGGGATCTGCCTGGGTGTGAGTGCTCTGACCAGCCACAACTTGCGGATAAAAGTGTGTCCTGACAAGCTTTGCTTTGGTTCTGGGGTATCTTAAAAGTGCACATCCCAGGTGAAAAATGGCAAAGTCACCACATGTTGTGGCTGGGTACCTGGAGCGGTACCTTTGCAGATCCCCAGGAGAGGCAGACATCAATTCAGAGGCGGGCAGCAGCAAGAAAGAGCAGTTGTGCTTGTATTGTTTACTGCTTGTGTATGCTGTTATCACCTATTTACATTCTTCTCTGCTGGGCTAAGCAGTGCATGCATGGTTTACTGCAGCTAAGCCAAGTTTACATAAACATATCCTGGTGTGTGCCTGCACTAGACAGTGGGTGTTCATCCTTAATGGATTCATGTTGTGAATCCACTCCCTTCAGGGCTTGGACTTGTTCTGCCTTCTCAGGTCCTCAGACGTCCCAGGACCTGAAGGAAGCCACAGTGTCCCCCACAGCATAGGATTGTGCTGTGTTTACTCCTAATGCTTCTAAATTCTCAGATGAAAGGTCTATTAAACATAAATTTTTCTGGGCCTTGTACCGCACACTGAGCCCCAACTGAGTCACTTAGGAAGACACTGTTTCAACATAAAAAATAAATAAATGAGCTGGGAATGTAGCTCATGTGAAAGGCCTGGGTTCAATCCCCAGTACACGCATTACATAGATACATATATCAGTTTTTTGTGAACCATTTTAAATATATCTGTTATGAAAAATAGCTCAAGTTCTTGTAGGATTTCACACACCTGTGGGACTCATGAAAGGAGCAGGCTTTGGTCTCCATGTGGCTTCTGTCCCCAGCTTCTGAGTTCTAGTTATTACCTAATTTGGTTCAGGGTCTTGCAGCTCTTCTGTTTGCTCTTTGCTCTTTGCTTTTGGACCAGAGACACACTGAATATGTCACACTAGAAACCTGGGAAAGATGCAGTGCCCTCATAAACAGATACAGTATCATTCAGGGCAGAAAACATGTAAGCCATACAGGTGTCTGGGCCCATTTTGGGTAGTTATGAAATTGTACTTTGTTTACTTCAGAATAAAGTTAGACTTCTTAGCAGCATTTCTCAGTGCCTCTGTCACAGCCTTCATTGCACCCTTTCAGGGAAGCCTCGTCATTTTCTGCCTTCACGTCAGTCAGTGTGGTGCAGATGATGGTGCCAGAATCCCTCTGACCTCACAGGTGGGCGTTAGTCATCACCTGTGCCCAGGTTCAAGAAGCACACAGTGATGAGCCCCACAGCAGGATGTGTGGTGTTGCAGCACCCCAAGGTGGAAGGCCTTCCTCCTCTTTCTTTAATAAATTCTACTAGGAATTGGGTTTCATTTTTCCCAGTGGTTGGCCTGGTATTTTTGGGTGAAACATGATTTGTACATGGCACGTGGACATTTGTATTTGAATTGAAGCAAACCTGAGATCCTGAAGGCTTCATGTGTATACCAGCACTCATGAGGAAAACCACTGAGTGTGGAGTATTGTCGTTTTTTTTTTTTTTTTTTTTTTTCTTTTTGGTGATGTGTCAGAACTTTTTCCAAAGTAATGTTTCCGTAACAGTCTGGTTTAACATTGAGCTATGGTTTAATATGTGAGTGGTTCCCGGGCCAGCATAGAGTATTTGCTGTTTGCAGGCAGCTGTTACTGAAGAGAGATAGGCTAAGACCTTGCTGGGTCACGTTAGTAACTTCTGCCATCCTCCTTCTGGGTGTGTTACTTAAAAACCCTTGAATTACAAGTTCTTTTTTTTTTTTTTTGTCTTTTTGAGGCAGGGTCTCACTATGCAGTTCAGGCTGGCCTTGAGCTCACTTTGTAGCCCAGGCTGGTCTCGAACTCGCGACAATCCTCCTGCCTCAGACTCCCAAGTGCCGGGATTATAGGTGTGCGCCACCACGCCTGGCGAATTACAAGTTCTTGAAGACGCAGGTCCCCGAGCACCAGCACAGTTGTGGTCTCAGGATACATGAAGACTGGGCACTCGGTTCTGCATCTCACTGCCTGCACCTCCATTGATGTCTGGGGAGGGTGGGGCCTTTGGTGGGCCTGATGTGGATTCTTCTGTTGTGATGTTGGGTACTTTTCTACAGAATATGAATGGAGAGTCAGTGAAGAAAATTGGGGTATCAAAGGAACTTGGGAAGTACTTTATAAAAGAGCACTTTTATTGTGGTTACACATGTAAAACAAGGTGGGGCCATGCAGTGTTGTATATGTGGACCAGTGGCTTCCACTTGGTCTGTTTCCCAGATCATCTGCATTGCAGCAGGGATCAGAACTGCCTTCCTTCTTGGGGCTGAGCAGTTGATCCATGTTGTGAATCCACTCCCTTCAGGGCTTGGACTTGTTCTGCCTTTGGCCACTGTGAGTCCTGCTGCTGTGAGTGTTGCTGTTGGGCATCTGTTTGTGTCTGCACCTAGAAGTAGAGCCATTGACTCACAGTCATTCTGGTCACTGAGTGTTCTGAGCACCTGCCAAGCTGTTTGCCATATCAGCTGCACTGTTTCCTACTGGACTTCACTGCCACGTCTGTCAGCCCGTAGGATGTTCCTGTACACAGCCAGGTGTAGTGGTGCATGCCTGTGATACCAGCACTTGAGAGGCTGAGGCAGGTGGATTGGTGCGAGTTGTAGGCCAACCTGGGCTACATAGTGAGTTTGAGGCCAGCCTGAACTACCCAAGAGAAATCCCCAAGAGAAAATAGAGGCTTCAGATTTCCCAGATTACTTGTTCTTGAAACCTGTTTATTTTTTGGGAAGCTGTCTTAGGATGAGAGGCGTGGACACACTGTGGACCCCTGCCAAGCGTTCTGATGGCAGGGCACTTTACAGTGATGGCCTCTTGTAGTCTCTGCATCTTTTCCAACTTCCTACTGAAATAGTCAGAATATGTGTGTTTTGACTTTTGTCCTAGCATGTAAAGTATGAAGTTAGCAACATTTTCTAGATGGGGGCATCTGGCACATTGTTGAAATCCTTCTCAGACCAGACCTTGGAGGACAGTTTTGACTGTAATATGAGCAACCAGAACCCAGAAATAGGCCGGGTGTGGAGATGTGGCCTAGAAGTCAGGTCTAGGCTTCTTTCTGCTTGTGATGTTGTCGACCGGCTCTGAATGAGGCAGCCCAGACCCGGGCTGTCTGTGGAGTAGGAAGCTGGCACTGGGCTGGTGACCAGCAGGTTGCGTCCAGGGTGGTGCTGTGCTTCTGTCCTGAGGCCCAGGCCCCCTTGCACAGGGCTAGGGAAGCCTGGGCTCTGGTGAAAGACGTGCAGGTGGAAGGTGCCTGGATCTCAGCCTAGCAGCACAGGGTGGAACTGTGGTCATGTGCTGTTTATGTCTCTTGCAGGTTGAATGCCTCCCTCTCCGCACATCCTGAGAAAGATGAGTTAATCCTTTTCGGAGGTGAATATTTCAATGGCCAAAAAGTAAAGTATATATTTTTTTCTTTTCCTCCCAACTTTTCAGGGTGTCATTGGAGAAAAATTCAAGTCACAATATAAATTCTCATTGGTCCTTTCACTCCTCCCCTCTTGTGTATCCTACCTCCTGAGTCTGAGCATTAGGCCTGATGTAGGGCATCCTTGTGTGTCACCAGGACCCCTTGAGGGCTAAGTGACTGCTTACCTTGGATCTGCAGAGTCCTTGTCCCTTGGGACTCAGCTGCCCCTGCAGTCACCCCTAGTCATGCCTGTTGGAGGTGGACCTGTGCCCTGGTTCTCCTCATGGTAACTCTTCACAGGCACAGTTTTCAAAGACGTCTCATCTTGGGGTGCTGGCATGGGCCCCAGGGCATTGTGCATGATAGGCAAGTGCTGTCCCCTGAGCCATGCTTCGAGTTGTCAGGGTTATTTTAGAGACAGAAACTGCTGAGGAATTGTGGGGCTAAGGTTTTTTTCAGCAAGCCTGAAAGCCCTGGGGCCTTTTTCTTTGTGCCGTGGTCTGTGACTTAGTGGAGTTTCTTCTTACAAACCCTTGGCCTTATGATGGTGGGAAAGGGTCCCTACCCAACCACTTTGGTTTTACCTTTGAAACAGCGTTCACTACATGATGTGAGAGGTCCCACTTTATCGTAAGGTGCACTGTGCACTGATTGGTTTTGCCAAGCTAGAGGCTCATGTCCATGTTTTAAGGCTGGCTTGGCTAAGCCATGAGGGTCCGGAGGTTGGTTCTACGAAATTCATTTTCAGCTTATGAGGGATCCGTTGGGACTTAACCCTGTGGCATGTTGAAGAGCATCTGTCTTGTCACTACAGAGGATCTTGGGACCTGCACGCGGTCATCTTGCTTTGGTCGGAGGCACATTGCTCTAGGAGACAAGTTTCCCGGAGAATTCCAGCGACTGCCAGCATCCTCGCCACTTCCTGTCACTTGCCTAGCATGTCCTTCATGACAGTGAAGTTCCTTTTCCTTCCTGCAGACTTTTTTGTATAACGAGCTCTACATCTACAATATCAGGAAGGATGCCTGGACAAAAGTCGACATCCCTGGCCCTCCGCCAAGGCGCTGTGCTCATCAGGTAATGTCAGTGCTGACTCTCAGCCTTCGTTCTCCTTCCCGTGTCTGGGTCTGGTAGCCTTGTCAGTCTGTGAATGACAGGCAGTCTCTTGGAAAGAGGCTGGGCCTCCCAGACTGTCCTGGGTCTACTGTCTTCTTATCTAAGCTACTTCCATATCTGTTGCTTCACCTGCTCCCAGGCCCTGTCAAAGTACCTCATGTCATGCGTGGTGTGTGAGAACCACTTGGCAGTGCTTTCTTTCCATTTGAGAGAGAGGACCCCACAGTCCCTCAGTCTGGACTGGGTGGTGAACAGGAGAGGGCAGATGCTCAGAGAGGGGCGAGTGGTGGAAGGAAAGTAATTACTTTAGAATGAAACCAGGCATAAGGAAGAAGTAGCACAGAGTGAACAGGAGGGTCGCTGTTTTTGCTGACTAGGAGAACGTTTCCGGAGCTCCTGTAGGCCTCACAGGGAGCAGCTCCTAGACTTGGGGTCCCCTAAGCCCTGTAAGACTACACTGTGTCCTTATTCATTGCTGCACCCCACCCTTAGCCCAGCTGGGTGTACTCATTTCCCTGGAGGGACAGAGGGTGTGTGCTTACAACCCACACTTCTGCTTGTGTGTGGAGGGTGCAGGAAACGGCCTTGGATGAGGCAGAGTGGGTGGTGCACTAAGAGGGGGAAAGCAGAGGGTGTGAGTGCGTGGCCCTGCATTCACTGGATGGCTGGTGTCCCCCAAATGACAGTGGAACCCACATGAAACTGATTTTCTCACAAAGAGTAAAAAAGAAAGTACATTTCAGGTGGTGAAAAATGACAGTCGTGTTCTCACTGTGCTCAGCACGTTGGTGAACGGTGAGTGGTTATAGAGAAGGGTTACTATGCACACCAGTTTATTCACCAGCTGTGGTGTCCGGCTGAGCACGGACATGTTAGCTGCGGCTGAGGCAAAGCTGATTCCCATCTGAGTAGGCCCTGTTGGAGTCCTTCCGAGTCCATGCTTTGGGTGTCCTGTGTGCCAGGCCCCATTCTGGGTGCTGAGGGCACAGCAGCAGGAGACACTTGCTCTTCCCAGCAGGTGTTTTGTGCCTTGCTGGGTCCTGAAGGTGTCATATTTTCCCTCATGGAAGCCAAGGCCGATGGGAGATACTATTACTAGTGTCTGTATTTTCTGTTAGACCCTACTGGTTGGGAGGAGTGTTGTGAACTTACAGCCTTCAGTATATTCAGGTTCAAACATGTGAACCCAAACAAACACCTGGGAAGCACACAGCCTCTGAGCTAGCAGGAAGTAGGGACTGGGGAGGATGGCCTTATGGCCCTATGGGTGCTGCACTGCGCACCTGAGCGCATGGCCATGTTTTGCCTCCTTCACCCCAGGAGAATGGGAGTTATCAGCCAGGTTAAAGGGTTACTTCCACATCACTACCTGAATGTCTGCTGTATACATACGAAAAGGGTGGTTGGTGTTTTTATTTCCAACCTATTATTTAAATGGTCACACATATCAGAGCAGTGAGTATAAACTTCAGTAAGCTGGATGGTGCACAGAGGGTGAGTATACTGAGGGGGACGCTACACCTTGCTAAAGGCGAATGAATTGTGTGTTTTGATAGCAGTATGACTTCCTTGGTGTCCTTTCAATGCTTGCATAAAAACACATTTCCATAGAAAATCATGGACACCATGTTTTAGTATATGTGCTGCTGAAGCGAGGACATGGACAAGATATTTTGTTTTACATATTGTCAGTGGCTCCAGAAGACGTACTGCTTATCAGATGTGCAGGGCACATGCTGCCTTTGTATTAGAGAAAGAAATTCATTTTCTTTAAAACACATGGCAAGGGGGCTGGGGATTTAGCTCAGCGGCAAAGCACCTGCCTGGCAAGCGCAAGGTCCTGAGTTCGATTCCTGGTACCAGAAGAAAAGACCAAAAAAAAAAAAAAAGAAAGAAAAACAGATGGCAAGTAAAGAGATTTTCTTTATTATATCCACTGTTTCATTATTCTTCTGTTTGAGAGAGGGTCTCGCTGTGCAGTTCAGGCTGGCCTTGAGCTCACTTCGTAGCTCAGGCTGGTCTCAAACTCGCAATGATCCTCCTGCTTCACCCTCCTGGGTGCTGGGATTACAGGCCTGTGCCACCACGCCTGGCTTAGTGTAGACATTTAATAAAATCTGCTGTTAGCTTCTATTATAACTAATGTTTACCTTTGAAAGACCTGTCCATTTTAATGGGATGTAGCAGTGTCTAAATGTAGATGGAAGTCCACATTGCTATCTAGCACCACACGGAAGTGTTTCAGAATTTGACCGAGGAGGGGATAACCAGGAGGGTTTCTCCAGCAGTCTTCCTCTTGGAGGCAGGAGGGGATGATGGCCGAGTGGGGTTCTTGCCTCTTGAGTGGGCAGTGCTGTTGCTTCTGGTCACTCTGGAACCTCTTGGGCTGACTTTCACCTTTCTTTCAGGCAGTGGTGGTGCCTCAGGGTGGCGGACAGCTGTGGGTCTTTGGAGGGGAGTTTGCTTCCCCCGATGGAGAGCAGTTCTACCACTACAAGGATCTCTGGGTCCTGCATTTAGCCACCAAGACCTGGGAGCAAATCAGGTAAGTTGCTGGACAGGGGCCTAGTGACTGGACCTGGGCAGTGGCAGGAGGGACTCAGGGAGACCTGGGCTGGGAGAGCTCTGACTGCCAGGCTTCATTAAAGGCATTGTCAGGACTGGCTGGAACCAGCAGTGCCTTCAGAGTTGTTTCGTATTCCTTGCTGTCAGCATGTCATTGTCATGTGTGCAGCTCCTCTAATGGGCTGGCAGTTTGTCCCTGAAAGGCTGCTCTGGGCGTCAGGCCTGCTTAAAGGTAGGCATCTCCTGAGAGCTGTGCTGCCTAGTAGAGTGGAGTGCTTTCTGTGTCATGTGGGTGCAGAGATGTGGAGCCGGGCAGAGTGGGACAGGAGTTGCCTCACACTTCTCGTGGAGCTGGGACAGCCGCTCCTGGTGCCTGATCACCTGTCAGGATCCATGCTGTCCATAGTGCCTGAGCAGGCGGAAGCTGTGCGCCTGTTTGTCGGGACATAGACAGGACCTTTGCATGTTAAGAGTGCAGCCTGGTGGAGGAAGGGCTTGAAGGAGATTTGCCAGCTTCCTTTTCCTTCAGTGCAGTGGTCTCACCAGGGCTGTGCTAGCCACAGTCCCAGGGCTAGTAAAGCCATAAACCAGAAGTCTCCTTGCTGAGGTGGGACAGTTACGGTGTAGAGCATTTTCTAGTCCCAGCACTTTTCACCAGGAGGGGAGCGGCTCTTCTAGAGAATGTATTCAGTTGCTCAACAGTGAGTCTTCTAGGGTGTCATGACCTGCCCCAGTTGACTTTAGGCTATAGCGGCACACCCGTCAGATAAAGAACCTGCCAGGCTTGGAGAGTTGCACTGGGCCACTCTGCTGCGGTGCCAGCAGTCCTGATCCAGATCGGACCAGGGGCACCGTGGTGTGTGGGTTCCTGGGTTCCTGAGTTCTGCATTTCTCTTTCTCATCCTTGTGTTGGGAGAGATCTTTACTTTGGTAGGCATAACTACCAGGAAATAATAGTCATATTAAAAATGACTGCTATGTGTGTTTTGAAACTCAATCCTTTACCCCATAATTTAAATGTATTTAGGCCCTAAGCACATCATCTTTGTCCCTTTTGCTTTGCTTGAATTATTTCTTTCAAAACCCAGTTACTACTTTCTTGCTTGGAAGATCCTTTTGGGCAGATTCAGTCTTTGTATTTTCATGTATTTTATCATCTCCAGCAGCTTTCTCCATAACCGACTGGCGAGGCACAGAGAATTGGCTCCATGAGAAGTTTCATGCTGCCTTAGCTTCTCCCAGGCCTATGCCGGCTGTGCGCTTCTGTGCAGCCTCCCGCAGTGGAACACACAGGCACTTGAGGCATGAGAGCTTTCTCCTGGCCTCAGGATTTTGTGGTTCTATAGCATGTGTCCAAAGTGTCTCTTCCAGAACACATGGTCTGTTGAGCCGTGGTCACTTGGGCAGAGTGTCCCTGTGTACCTTCTCCAGTGGCCACAGAAGATAACTCTCTCAGCTCAGTGCGTAACTCCAATTTGTGGCCTGGAATGTGGGCAAATTGCACTCCTAGGACTTTGCAGGCAGCTGGCCAGACACATTCATGATGGGGCTGGCTGTACTTTGTGTCTCGTTGCTGGGTGGCTTGAACCACTGGTGGTATGTGCATGATTGTCTCATGCGTGATTATATTATCAGCCCTAGTGGTACAAGTCGCCCAGAGGGACAGTTATGCATGTACCACTGGTGGTTTAAGATGTTGGGAGCATGTTGAGTTAGTTGTTGCTAATAAGTATATACCTCATTTCTTAAATTCTTGCTTATTGTCATTAAAATGTGAGTTTTTATTTATTTATTTTTTTGTTGTCATCTTTTTTTTTTTTTTTAAGATAGGGTTTTGCTATTCAGTTCAGGCTGTCTTTGAACTCACTTTGTAGCCCAGGCTGGCCTCGAACTCATAGTGATCCTCCTGCCTTAGTCTCCTGAGAGCCAGGATTACAGGTGTATGCCACCATGCCTGGCTTGAGAATTTTTAAAAAGTATTTTGTAGAAGCTCATTAAAGGCATTTTTCCTGAAGGTCATATTGCAGATCTGAAGTTTAACTGCCATTTCTTTAGTTTTTATCACTTTGTTTTTTGAGACAGCTTCTTGGTATGTTGCCCAGGCTGGCCTTGAACTTGTGATCCTCTTGCCTCAACTTTCCAAGTGCTGAGACTGCAGAAATGGGCCACCACACCAGCTAATTGGTGTTCTTTTTCTTTCTTTTGGAGACAGGGTCTTGCTGTGTAGCCCAGGCTGGCCTTGAACTTGATGGGATCCTCCTAACTAGTCTGGAATTACAGATGTGTGCCACCATGACCAATTTAATTGCCATTCGTAACTTAGTGTCTGTCTGCAGATGAGTGATAGGGCAGGAAGGTGATTATTCATGTGTTTCCTTTTTTTCTGCTTGTCTAAAACACTGTATGTGGCGCCTAAGTGATGCTTTCTGGCTCCACCTGGCCTAAGTGGCCCTCAACAGAGGGGACTGTGGGTGAGAAAGGCCTGGTGGAGTGTGCATACTCTGCAGCGTCTGTCCTAGCAACCAGGTGCAGTGGGCGTTTACTAGCAATCCCTGGGGCTGCATGTGTATGTATCGGGTTGCAGAGGTGCAGCTTGTCTTGAGTACGCATTTGAGAGTCTAGAAAATGAGGATCTGCCCCCAGCTTTGCCTCTTGTTTTCTGGGAGATTTTTAAGAAATCTTAATTTCTGTGTTTCTACTACTCAGCAAAATCCAGTTACTACTGCTTCATGTAGTTATGGTTATGAGACGCCTATTGTTTGAGCCTTAGTCTGTTTGTAAGGCCCTGGGTGAAATGCAAAAAGAGAAAAATAGTATGTGCAAGATATCATTTGATAAGTGTCCATTTCTCCCACCCACTAATTCTCTAGGAGGTCATATAGGGGAAATGCTAGATGTCAATACACTAAGTTCATGTTCTCCAAAGTCAAAGAATGAATTCTAAGGAATGGTGGAGGTTAAGAGTAGGAAAACTCGTTGGAGAAAAGAAATGGGCAATAGGATGGGGGAATGGGGAATAGGAACAGCTCCTGAGAGAGAGGGGTCCCAAATGGATGGCCAACAAGCCTACTTCTCAAAGGAAGTTTTATAGCACAAAATCATGAGGTAGATGCAATGTGGGTCAAAATTATAATCAACCAATAAGATTGCAGGTACAGTTACTTAGGTAACATTGATGTAATGGTAGCCAGGGTACATGGGTGACATCATTAATCTTGGTCAGTAATCTGTAGCCTTAGTCTTATCTTTATTATTGTTATTTTTTAAATTTATTTTAAAGAGTAAAAGAAGGATAACATAATAATGGGGGACGCTTAGCAAATTACCGACAAAGTGGTAGGAAATTATCAGTGGTTATTGTTTTACATATTGTTATCTACAAGATAGTTTCTCAGGAAAACAAATAGACATATAATAGTGAGTTACAAACAAAAGAGGCAGGAGATTATCAATAGTTGTATTATACTTTGGTATCTTCAAAGTGGCTTCTAAAGAAAATAAATAGAGCTATACATGAGTGACCTATTGAATAATCATTAACTTTTCTCAATGGTTGTTGTAGGAAACATAATAATAGACATGCATCCATTTATGAAATAGGATAGGAACAATACAAACATTGCAGAGTTATGGATAGATTAGTAAGAAAATATTAATGGCTGCTGCAATACATGGTGGTATCTTCAAAGTGGTTTCTCAGGAAGACAGACATATGCAAGAGGGATCTAACAAGTAGTTACAGCCTAAGAATTGTCAAAAATCAAGTGAACCATCTGGGGCGAAAGCCATTTTTTGTAGCGTTTTCTCTCCAGCCTCCCATCGCATTGGGACCCCACAACTGGTTAGTGTCCTCTCCCCAACTGTCAGCACAGGCAGCAGGAATCCTGCTGCAGACTTCTCTGGAGCTCCACCACAGCCAGTACTGTCAGGGGAAGAATGGCTTCCAGGGAGTCTCCGCAGGTATTGTGCAAGGTCCTCCTGGTTTACAGCTTCCGAGCGGCTCTCATGACCCCAGTCCACAGGACCTCTGACTCCTCGGGCTTAGTCTGCATTCTCATGTTCTCCAAGTCCTTGTTCAGCAGCTGCTCGTCCGCTGACTCTGGACCTTTTCTGGTTCTCAGTAGCAGGAGCAAGAGTGACCCGTTGCATGGCATGTATTCCCGGGGGTTTCTCCATGTTTGAATGATTCACACACGTTTGTGGGTGGGCATCTGCAGCCGGTGCATGGTGGGCCAATTGTGTCATTGTTTCTCTGTGTCATGGTTGTTCTCAATTGAGCGGTGGCAGCTGGCCTCATGGCCGGCATGCAACAGCGCTCGCTGCCGCGTGGCTCCCCCTGCACCAGGGGCCCTCCCTCCGGGGGCCTACGAGGCAGGAAGTGAGCTGCTGGTCGGAATACTGGTGCTGCCCTCCCGTGGCTCCCCGTGCGCCGGGGCCCTCCTTCTGGGTGCCTACAAGGCAGGGACCCAGCTGGTCAGAAGACGGGTGCTCCCCGCCTGTGTCTCCCCATGTGCCGGAGGCCCTCCTCCCGGGTGCCTACGAGGCAGGGAGTGAGCCAGCCCGAAGACCGGTGCTCCCTGCCCGTGGCTCCCCGTGTGCCGGAGGCCCTCCTCCCGGGTGCCTATGAGTCAGGGAGCAAGCCAGTCCGAAGACCAGCACTCCCCGCCTGTGGCTCCCCGTGTGCCTCCTTCCAGGCACCTACGAGGCAGGGCTTATCTTTAGTTTTAGTAGTCTTAGTCTTAGTGGTTTTAGTCTTAATCTTAGCAGGTGGCAGAGGATGGTCTACCCCAAATGAAACAATGGGAAATCTCAAAAGGGCCATACCAGTAATCTCAAGCCTCGGTTTATCCCTTAGGGAAGCATGGAAGTATGTGACTTTGATCTTCAGATGCACCTCCAGCCACAGGCCTGATGCATTCTCATCTCTTGCACTCACTCCCTGGAGGGCTTAGCCCTCTCTGACTGTCTACTATATTTCTGCCTAACTGAGCTCTCTGTAATAGAGTGAGCCCTCGTTTTCCTGAAATGCCAGATGCCTTGGCCGTCACCTGACCTCTCCCTGCCCAGATGCCATCTTAGATGGCCAGTGAAGTGCACATCTGCTGTGACTCCTTCTATTGCTGTAGATTGTCTGCAGTCTGTGTGTGCCAGTACAAGCCTCCTAGCTGGGGTCTCCCGAGTGGGCAGAGGATTGGCAGATCTGCCCTCGTAAAGTAATATGGGGAGAAAGTCTGCCAATAGAAAGGGGCACTCTTATAGAGAGAGGCCTGTGTAAAGGAGTGACAGGAAGCTGAGCAGAGGACATCACAAGGGAGGCCCTGGGTGGCCCTGCAGAGGTGTGTGCTGGTCAGAGTTGCCAGGGGATGGGGCAGCACTGTTGTCCTGAGGTGGTTTCAACTGTGTGTGTCCCTTGCCTAAGTTCACTTCTAGGCATATTCCTGAAAGAAGCCCTCCTTCACATTATTTACAGAAACTATTTACAAAAGCATATCTGGGAAACAAGATGCAGAATGACATGTCTTGGGGGGAAAGCCTATAGGGGGGTGCAGGGAGCCTGCATGTGCACATATACACATAGCACAAGCAAAGGTAGGTGTGCATTGTCTGTGTTTTCATCTGGTTCCGTGGTTTTTGTTGGTACCTCCCTTAGTGCCGTTCCTGTAGCTTCATGGTATGTTTGATGACTTGGAGAGTTTTTTTTCATTTCTTAATGTATTTGGTGGTTTTTTTCTTAAAGAGACATGAGAAGGATTTATAAATGTTTAACAGGTAGATAGATTTGACGCACTCAAGAGTGGAGTGCAGGTGCTCAGAGAAATGAGGCACCATACAGTTGGGAGCTGTGTGTGTTTGGGTGGAGGGAGCCCTTTGGATTTAGTGATCTGTAGTCTCGGTCCTGTCTAGAGGATGGCCCACCACAGTGAGATGATGGGAACCCCAAAAGGGAGGTCCATACCTGGGGAAAAAAGGATCATTTGCAAGTAAAAAGGGAAGGCCAGGCCCCTTTATAACGGAAAGGGAGTCGCCCAGTGTTGGCATATAGTAGTTTCTGTCTGAGGTGACAGGTCCTGAGAAGGAGGTGCCACGGATGAAAAGAAAAACAAGAGAAAGACAGTTACAGGATCAGGGGGCTTGCAGCCTCTCAGACTGAAACCTCTGTTACAGTCTTCTTTAACCTTTCATTGAGATACAAACAAAAAGCAGCATCGGGGCAAATGGGAGGAATAATTAACAGGATTAGCGAGGACAGTACAACTTAATTATCACAAGAATGAGACTTGATTTAGTTAGCCATCATATTATCATTTCTTCGGGCATATACTCAGCCAGGCATCTAGTGTTGTCCTGCGGCTTTCCACAGGGACACAGGTCCTGCTATCATTTCCTTTTACACTAATGCTTTTGCTGGACTTCCTCCACAATCAAACAACCATGTGGCTTGGTAATCTATAGAATGTCCTTCTCCACAGCACAGCTTTGCTGTGTGGTGAGAAGAGAGGAAAAAAAATGGTATAAACTGGGCTTATGTTCTTTTTTTTTTGAAACAGGGTCTCGCTATACAGCTCAGGCTGGCCTTGAGCTCACTTTGTCCAGGCTGGCCTCAAACTCACAAAGATCCACCTGTCTCAGCCTCCCGAGTGCTGGGATTACAGGCATGCGCCACCACGCCCTGCTAGTTTGGGTTTATGTTCTGAAGCTACAGACGTTTCCTTTTTCCTTTAAGTATAATCTTAAAAGTCTTGATTTCTTTGTCTCCTTTCTACCTAGTTTTTTGTTTTTGTTTTTGTTTTTTTTTTTTGGTACCGGGGAATTGAACTCACAACCTTGTGCTTGCCAGGCAGGTGCTGTGCTGAGCTATATCCCTGGCCCCTCTACTTAGTTTTATGAGTTGAGCAGCTAACCAGGATCAAAGACTCAGTAGCGATAATGAATTAGAAGGAATTTAAGAAAGACAGATGGTTTGTTTGTAAAGAGGACAAAAAGGAGAAGACAGAAACAAGCCACCTTGGAGAGAGGGCATGGGTCCAGAAAAAGATGGATCCCTGGGATCCATCCCTGGCTTCTTTGTTGGGATTAGGGGCCCTTCCTTTGTTGGGATTTGTCCCTGGCTTCTTTTGTTGGGATTAGGGGCCCTTCCTTCCAGGTGGACACTTGGAACTTGTCACAGTCTGATTGGTTTCCTGGCTGTCTTGGGCTGGGTCCCAGGTGCACTTTCCTTTTGGTGGTCTTTATTTGATTTTCTCCTGCCTTTTGGTCTTTGTCTGGAACTTACATCTGGAATTTATAGGTTGTTAGGAGGAGCTTCATAGAAAAGGCAGCTTAGAGATTAAGTAAGGGGATGTGTGTGTACATCTAGTGCAGTGATATAGTAACTCTAGAGTGAAAGTGTGTGTGTGTGTGTGTGTAAATAAGAGTTTTCTTTTAAGTTAGGTAGCTGCCCCCTGTCTCCTTTGCCTTTTATTGTGAGGAACAGTTATGCTGGTTTTTGTGCACCTGGCTTCCTCTATGGTCTACCTATCAAGCTCTTCTGGTCAGTCTCCATTAGAGACCACTCCTTTCTTTGTTGTAAATTCTTTTTTTTGTGTGTCTTTTTTTTTGAGACAGGGTCTCGCTATGTAGTTCAAACTGGCCTTGAGCTCACTTTGTAGCCCAGGCTGAGCTCACAAGGATCCTCCTCCTGCCTCAGCCTCCCAAGTGCTGGGATTACAGGTGTGCGCCACCATGGTCTGCTTGTAAATTCTTAGGCCATTTGTGCTATTTCATGCCTTTTTGTATCAAGTTTTCTTCTCTTTCTACCTTTGTGCTTTTAATTGCTACTAAAGGAATTCTTCTAGTAATATTTTAACCTGTTTAGTTGGGATTAGCTAGTGAATCTAACTGCAGAGACAAAAGTTGCTTTTAGTAAGATTTTCTACTAACTTCTTTAATAAAGCCTAATGAAGCCCCTATTTTATTCTTCCCCTACTGGCAGACCCCTGTTCCTACAGTTTTCACTTCTTTTGTCTTACTTCACACCCCCCGAAAGACTTTGGCTTCTTATTTTTCTCTTTTTGGTCTTTTTGAGACAGGGTCTCAGTATGCAGTTCAGGCTGGCCTTGAGCTCACTCTGTAGCCCAGACTGGTCTGGAACTCGCAACCATCTTCCTGCCTCAGCCTCCTGAGTGCTGGGATTACAGGCATGTGCCACCATGCCCGGCTGTGGCCCCTTTTTCTTAAGGGGATGCAGAAGGCTCAAAGGTTAGTCTTCAGTAACTGCTTCAGGCTGAGAAGAGGCATTGATTCTGCCTAGCTGGGGACCGAGTCTGTTCCTAACTGATCTAAATGAGACACAGGAATATTGGGTTCCATTTTCTGTTTGTTTTTGTGAGAAAGGATCTTGCTAGGCATTTCAGGCTGTCCTTGGACTTGATATGTAGCGTGGGCTGACCTTGAACTTGTGATCCTCCATCACCCTGCTGAGTGCTAGGATTATAGGCATGCACCATCACATCTAGCAGGTTCCATCTTTTTGAAGAACTATCATTTGATACACCAAAGTCGAGATCTCTGAAGTCTATTCATCACTTTTTAGGTCCTTTTTTGGTCACCAAGGTGAATGTTGCTGGGCTGGGTCTGCAGGTCCCCAAGGCTGAAATAAGGAGTTTGACCTGTTCTTTTAAAATGCGTTTGCAAGGCTGGGCATGGTGGCGCACGCCTGTAATCCCAGCACTCAGGAGGCTGAGGCAGAAGGATCGTTGTGAGTTTGAGACTAGCCTGGGCTGGGATTACAGGCATGTGCCACCATGCTTGGCTATGAACTAGATTTGTGGTTATATAACAAAATCTAAAACAAACGCGAAAATTATATGCAGGAAATAAGCCCTCAGTATGGCAGTTTTACCTTCAGAGGAGAAAATTCAAAAGGAGTTAGGGGGAGTAAACAGAGAAACAGAAGGAAAGGAAGAGATTAGAAGCAAGGGTGGAGGACAGAGAAAGATCACGCAAGCTTTGGGAAGCTGGTGTTGAAGACAGGAGGGAAAGAAAAGGAAGAAATAAAAACCAGAACAAAACAACAACAGCAAAAAAACTAGAAATCATGTTCTAGTTCACATGCATATAAAAACAAGAACAAAGAGAAAGAGAGAAAAAAAAAAAAAAGGAAAATAAAATAAAAAAGCCCACTTGAAGGTGGCCGACAGAGTCCAGATCCCTGCTGATGAATCCCAGCAAGCCGGCAGCAGCTCCACGCGGGGTGGAAGGGATCCCGCTGAGCTCGCACCCCTGTCTCCCTGAAGTTCGGCCTGACTTCAGGCTGTGAGGCTGGACCCGCAGAAGCCCAGCCCGCAGCAGTCCCCGGGCCTGGGACGGCTTGCGCTCGGCTGGGAGCCGCTAGGGGGAGCCAGCAGCTGCTCCGCGTCCAAGCGCAGTTGGCCTCTTCCCAGGATGGCCCCGGCCCGTCGCGCCCTCTAGCGGGAGGTCCGAACGGGACAGCTGAGCAGCCCCTGCCGTCCGCTGCGTCCCTGCGGCCTGCTGGGCCCGCTGCTCGGTTCCACGGGCCCTCTCGGTGGAGCCCTGGGGTCGCCGCAGTCGCTGTGCGTCCGCGGTGTCAAGCAGCACCCCCGTGCAGTGAGTCCAGGCTGGGGAGGAAGGTGTCGCCGGCCTCCTCCTTCGTTGACGTTTCTCACTTCGCTGCCTCTGGGGGCTTCAGTTCTGGACTCACACCCTTCCTGGGTCCCTGGGACCCGCTTCCCTCCCTCCTTCCTTGCGTGGCTGTGTTCCAGCGCTGGGACACCAAAGCCCGGAGGGGCTGTTTCTGTGCTGCTCACCACTCTACCATCTTGAAAAATGTTTGAAAAATGTCTCAAAAATGTTTTTCTTGTGGAAGGGAAGGCTGCATCTCATCTGTACCTGGTCACATTAGCACATATACGTGCTTTTTCAGGGCCGGAGCTCTGATTTGAGTAAGATTTCTACATCCAGCCATGTACCTGGTCCCCATGTGATATGCAGATTGAAGAAACTGTCTTTGGTGAACTGACCTTAGCTTGAAGTGAACTTGCTAGTGAAATGGCAGGAAAGAGTGGAGCCCCATAGCCTTTGAGTAGGAGCTGCTCTGCTGAGGCCTGAGGTGGCAGGGTGTGCTCCTGGAAGGCAGCCCAACACATGCCACGGTCTGCAAATGCAGGTTTCTAGGCAGCCAGGTATCCTGTGATGGCGCCCAAGGACAGCAGCCAGTACTTGGTAGTATGGCAGGCCAGAGCCAGCCCAAGGGCCCCAGGTGCCTGGTTGATATAAAAGTCTTTCTTAAAAAAAGTTAATGAAGTCCAATACTTGCGAATAAAAGTGTGTACAGTTGCGGCACAACTTTCTCAGAGTGAATATGGCTCCCACGTGAGATCCCAGGTAAGCGCTGCCACCCCAGAATCCCACGGGGCCCATGCACTCATCCCTGTAGGCACCCTGGCATGGTTTCTTTGCATAGTTCTGGCATCTTCTCTCATTGAACGTCGTCTTTGAGAGATTTGTCTGTGTCGCACATAGCCGTAGTTTGTCGCTGTTGCAGACCGTTCCCTTAGATAATCATGTCCCTGTGCATTTGCCCCAGTGGGCTCTGGGAAGCTCCAGCTGGAGTTCTTATGAGTGCTATCGCTGTCCACATCCTGTCTGTCTCATGGCGGACAGAGGTGTACATCGTCCTGTGTCTTGCAATGTGGGGTGAGGCATAGAGAGGGGTATGCATAGCTTCCTCAAGCCTGTGTGTGTTGACATGACTCGGCACTCTTGGAGACTCCGAGAGCTCCCTCAGACCCACACAGGCATTTCCCGGCTCTCATTTCCACTGTGCCAGTGGGGGCTTTGTGTAGTGTTTGGTACCAGGTGGGGACCCTTGGTGCAGTGACAGTGACTTTGCATCATCATGTTTCCACACTAAAGGAGAAGTCATAGCATTATCACCATGCAGAAGCCTAGGCCTTGGTGAGTTCTCAGGCTGCCTGAGCGTGTTGGGATGTGTATGGCCTGCATTTCCTTCAGGCTCTGCCTTGACTAAGAGGTGCCCACAAAGCTGCCCTGGTTTGAAAGGAACAATCCCGATTCTTGATTTCACTACTCAGGGTCTATGTACTGAGAGTGTTTATTTCGATTTTTGTACATTTGTCCTAAATGTGTGTACATGGATGTGAGTATGAAGGAAGTCAGACACTCAAGACAGACTGAGGTGCCCTGCGCAGCAGTGTTTGCAGTGTTCGGGGGTAGAGGACGTGGAGAGGGCCAGGAGACAATATAATGGAAAAATCACCTCTTCCCTCCCATTTAACAGGCAAGTGCAGACAGGCCTGGTCTAAGTGAGATCACTAGCAAAGGCAGACTGGACTTCCTCAGCAGTAGAAAGACTGGTGTCTGGTGTTTGCCTACACCTTTCCCTGGGTCTCTGATTAGAATGAGAAGGAGGTTGGTAACCCCTGTAGAAGCAGAACCCACAGGGACACCAAGAAGTCACAATTGTCCCGCTGTGCAGCTTTGCTAAACCAGAATGTACCCATGCCTCTGCAGAGGCTTCCGGATAGGTTGGCAGCTTTTTTTGTGCTGTGATTTTACATGTCATAAAAGTGTCTTGATGGATTTGTGCATGAAGGCACACATATATAAACCCAGGTACTTGGGAGGATCAGGTAGCTGGATCACAAATTCAAGGCCAGCAAGGGCAATTTAGGCAAGACCCTGTCTCAAATTTAAAAGAAAATTTTAAAGTGGGGTGGCTGTTGAGGGTGTAGTTCAGTGGAGAGTGTTAGGTTCAACCCCAGTACTGTTTTAAAAAATGAAGGTATGATTTAGTCATTTTTAGCACATTTAGATTTGTGCAACCAACAGCAGCATCTAAATTTAGAGGGTTTCCATATACTAAAAAGAAATTCCACATCTTCAGCACCCATCCCTCACTCCTGTTCCCCAAGTACCTGCTTTCTTTCTCTGAGGGTTTGCTACTCCAGGTATTGTGTGTTAATGTAATTGTGCAGTATGTATCTTTCTGTGTCTGCCTTCTGTCATCATGTTTTCCAGTTCATCCATGTTGTAGCACGTATGAGTGCCTCCATTCCTTTGTGGCTGTCTGATATTCCACCTGTATGGATAGAACACGTTTAGGTATCCATTCATCTGTTGATGGACCTTTGGTGTTTCCACATTTTTTTTTTTTTTTTTTGGCCAGCATCAGATTCATTCATTTATCTAAGTCCTTATAAGGTTAATTATCACACATACAGATTAACAGCCAGACTAATGAGCCCAGATCCACATTTCTCTATAAATCAAAGCATTTAGTAGGTGATCAGTTATAGTTGATTAAAAATGTGTTTGTGTACTGTTATTTTCTGCTGATTTGAGAAGGGAGCCAGCATTTAGTCCTCATCTAAACCCACTTATTGTAGCTGTCTTAAAGCCATGTCCAACTCAGAGGTGGTATCCTAGAGAAAAGAATTATTAGCAGAATGATTTGGAGTTATTTTTTGATCCTGCAGCTACATTCAGGGATGCCTGCTAACAGGGTGTCTCTGGGAGCCCTGTGTGTGAAGGGCTGGAACGAGAGCGTCCACTCTATCTGCTGTGCTGGGGCCAAGCGCTCTGCAGACCTCTTGGCTTTTATTGATGTGAGCAGCAGCTCCCAGTAAAGCCTGACCTGGTGAGAGGCAACCGTGCAGCACCTGCATACCCCGGTCATTTGGATGTGTCATGTGGACAGCAGATGAGACCGGCTAGTGTGTAGTGTGTAGGAAAACTGAGAGGGAGAAGCAAAGAGGATGTGAACATGAAAACACTGATAGGCTTGAGGGGTCAGTGCTTGATGACAGATTTTTGTAGTGCTGAGACCCATGCTTTGTGTGGTATAATGTAGAGTCTTTGTCCATGGTTGCACACTGGATTATGGGCTTCTTGACTTGTGGGGCTTGATTTTCTCATCTCAACTGGAAATGGGAGAATAACTGTGTCATAAGGTTGTGGTGAGTAAATGCACACAAAAGGGCATACCTGGCATGGAACAAACACTTTGCAGTGGCACTTCCACTGGGAACAGTAGGAGTTAAAATGGAACAAGGACCTAGTTGCATCGACGGCCTGAATTTGAGGGACTGCTCCTGATGATGCCCTGCACTGCGAGTGGGTCCCGGAGACCTACTGAGCCCCATGTTTGTTGGGGAGTGATGCTTGGGAAAGCAGGGCCGAACCCCAAGCTGCTCTGTCACAGGAAAAGGGTGTGTTCCTGTGCCGCACAGTGACGGGGCCGAGCAGGGAGCCTTTCCTTGAGGATAAGCCTCTCAGCTGTGCAGCCGCGTGACCTGGTGCCTCAGGGTCACTATAGAAACTGTTCCTTTTTGCAGTGAGCGTCTCTGGCTGCCTGGTATGGCAGTGGTAGTATACTCTATACTTACGTGAGGTGTAAACTTTAAATTGAGCATTTGTGTGTTGAGTGGACAACTCTGTCTGCACCCTAAACCTGTGGAGACATTGGACGCATAGGTACTTCGTGCAAATGTCACCACAGCAGCCCAATGAGGGCCTTGGTGACGCTGGCTGGCAGCGTGCCCATTGGGAATGCCATTCTGCGCACGGTCCAGATGAGCTGAAAGCTCCTGCACCCACAGCATTACACATATGATACGTGTGCTTTTTGTGCTGTGTATAGACTTCTGGCTGAGTGGGGCGTGCTAATTTTTAAAGACTCCATATTTAGGACTGATGCCAATAGAGAGATTCAAATATAAATGAGCTCTTTTTTTGTGGTGGCTTTGTTTTTCTAAAGGAAGATGTAGAACCTTTTTATAGAAATGTTTTTCTCCCTTTTTAGTACGTAACAGTGAACTCACAAACTGAGTTTAATCCTTTGTGTCTGGTCTGGTTTGACCAGGGAATGAGACACCAGTGGGGTTCCTGTGCAGGACGCAACCACAGGCACAGGCGTGTGCTTCCAGGGCCCTTAGGATCACAGGTGACCGTGGCAAACAGCCTTGGCCTTCGTTGCCCGACTGACGTGGAAGCACCTGGGGTCCCCTCTGCCTGTTTTGGGGCAGACTTAGATATGAACGCACTGGTGAGTTGTTCACGGAAAGCTCTTCTCCAGATTATTATTGTAAAGTAATGCAGTGGTACCTGGGTGCTGATTAATTGTTTTCGGGAGGTGTAACAACTAGCAAAAGTGGCAAGTACCAAACAAATTGTTCTGGCTGAAAAGGGTGGTGGGGTGGTGCCTCACAGGGCAATTGACATTGGCACTTGTCAGTTTTAGTTTGTAGTACCAAACCCAAGAAAAATACTGGGATAAAATTTTTGTATCAAAATGCAAATTCAGGGGCTGCGGATATAGCTCAGTAGCATAAGCGCCTGCCTGGCAAGTGCAAGGTCGTGGGTTCGATCCCTGGTACCACAAAAAAAAAAAAAAAAAAAAACCAAACCATGCAAATTCAAGGAAGTTTGGAACCCAAATTCAACAAGTTTCAAAGCAGTACTGAGGTATGACTGTATATTAGAATTTCTTGGAGAGGGTCTTGGCCCCTTGCCCGGCATATGTGGTCCTCCTTCCCATCTGGTGCTCATGGGCAGCTTCTGTGCCTAGCTGGGGCCATCTGGCTGTGCTCTTTACCTGCCCTGTTACTGGCCTCTCGCTCTGCGGGCAGTTCCCATCATGCAGTGCGCGTAGCTGGGGCCTGCAAGGGGTGATGCAGGTGGCCCTGCAGCTCCAGCAAGCCTGTAGGTGTTACCATGGCTTGCACCAGACCCTCTCTTAGGAACTTTGTCACATTTAGTGTTTCTGTCATGAATTTTGGCAATAAAATATGCTTAGTAATTTGTGGCTAATACAAAGCTAGGAAAGAGACCAAGTAAATTGGTTGACAGATATGGCATCCAGAACCATCTTCAGGACCAGATCTGATAAGATGGGATTTACGTAGACTGTTTCCCTGTAGGATGCATGTAAGTATAGGGCGAGTAAGACTGAAAAGCTGTCTCTGCTTATGAGATGGAGTAATTTAATGAATTGTGATCCATGAGGCATCAGCACATAATGAGGCCACCCAAATTCCTTTCTCTGAAGGCTGCGTTCTAGATGGTGTTGGTCTCTTCTGGTTGACTTCCTGTGGACAAGTGTGCTGGTTCTTTTGCATAACACCAGAAGGGTCATTGCCAATGTGAGGAGCTGGTGCAGCTGAGGACAGAGGAAAGCTGTACTCATGCCCAGTCAGGAAGGGTCAGCCCTGGGCAGCATCCTGGTGAGTGCAGTGCAGCACTCGGAGGGCCTGTGCACGCTGGAACTGGAAAACTCCAGCATCCTGCTAATTTTGAGATTCTGTGTATTGATGTATTGTTAGGGCCCTTGACCTTTGTGAGGTTTTACATGAAATCCTGAATATGGGTTTTGAGGAAATCTGTGCAGTATGCACAAAAATAAGTGAAGAAATAATAAGTTATATAAACTGTGATCCTGATCATGACAACCGCTTGCAAGCTAGAGCTGGTGAGATGGCGTGGGAGGCCCAGAAGCACTGCAGAGGAGCCAACCAACTCCCAGGGAAGAGATGAGGGCTGTCATGCAGGAGCCTCAGGCACCTTGGGGACCTTGCTGGCTGCTGGTTGGCAGTCCTAGAGCTCTTGGGCTCAGGGTGTCCAGCTCAGGCCAGAGGTGCAGCTGCAGCCCTCCTAGGCATCACTCATGGGGCAGGTGTACCTTCACCTGCAAGTTCCTCCCGTCATACCCACCCTCTGCTCACGAGGGTGACACTGTTCACTGGCGAGAACCACTCAGGACCCCTAGTTTAGAGTCTCACATAGTGATGCATCTTGTAACCTGTGCTTTCACTTGCTGCTTTTTGAACACCTCCTGTGATGGCCAGGTATCTTCTTTTTGTAGTGTAGGCTGGCCTGGAACTCACAGTGATCCTCCTGTCTGAGCCTCTCAAGTGCTGGGATTACAGACATGTGCCACCATGCCTGGCTTTGCTTTTCTTGTGTTTTTTTATTGTCATAGTTTTTAATTGATGTATAATTATAATAACATTCAATAAAATGTATATCTTTTGGTATAGAGTTAGGTGAGTTTCAACAGATGCATCACACCAGCACAGTACAGTTACGGAACATTTCCATCACCCCAGAGAATTTCCTTTCGCTCTCTGCCCTTGTGCCCTCCCAGCTCTGCACCCAGACCCTGCTGTCAGCCCTAGGTTGACTTTCCTCAGTAAGGGTCTCATGTAAATGCAGTGTGATGTGGTCCCTGCTTCCGATCGGCATGGTATTTCTCAAGCCTGTCTGTGTGGTTGGGTGTAGCAGTGGATGTGTGCCTTTTGTTGTGGAGGTGTGCCATTTGACCTTCAGGGAAATTTGGCTGTCCCAGATGTTTTGTTTTGGGGCCATTGTTATTTGCAGTTGGGGGTTGAACCCCCACATACCTCAGTGTGCCCTAGCTCTTCTTATTTTGAGACAGTGTCTCCCTAAGTTGTCCAGACTGGGTTTGAACATGTGATCCTCCTGCATGAACCTCTGAGGAACTAGGATCACTCATGTGTACCGCCATGCTGAGCTGACCCTGACTTTGACAATCAGGTCTAAATCCTCAGTGAGTGTGTGTGTGGTTCTTGGTGAGGACCTGTGTTTTCGCCCTTGAGTGAGTGTCTTGTGTAGATGGCAGGTGGCATACTGATGTGTTTTCTCCTGGGAGAAGCTGAGCGTGGCTGGACCATGTCTGTCCCCAACAGCACGCTTGCTGCTGAGTATGGCAGGACTCCTTTGGTTCTAGATTGTGTTCTCTGCCACTGATGATGCTGAGCTTTTCTCATGTTTTTATTAGCCATCTTCATTTCTTCTTATTTCTTCCATTTTTAGATCTTGCGAACTTTCCGTTCACTTTGTTACCCATGCTTTTATTAAGTCACTTGTCTTACTGTGAAAGTATCATCCTGCCTGTATTCTGGGTGCAAATCACTTGCCAGTTCTATGTGTGAAAGCATCTCTCCTAATCTGTTGCTCACCTTGCTGTGTTTAATGTTCTGTTTTAAACTTTTTATTTAATGGAATCCAGTTTACTGTGTTCTACCTATGAGAGCTTTACTCCAGGGTCACAGAGATTTCTCTTGTTTTATTCTAGTAGTTGTATAGTAGGTAGCTAGACTAGCCAATGTAGTTGTGGTTGCTTGTGGTTCAGATTAAATGGTTCACAGAAAGGGCCTAGAAAGCACAAGTCAGTGTTTTTAAAAAAGCAACCAGAAATTAAACAATTTCATGACTTTTTCCCCTGCTTAACTTTAGGTCAACAGGTGGTCCTTCAGGTCGGAGTGGACATCGGATGGTGGCCTGGAAGAGACAGTTAATCCTTTTTGGTGGCTTCCACGAGAGTGCAAGGTTGGTGCTGACAGCAGGCGTGCCTTTCTTTCTGGGAGCACTATGGAGGGCTGTACGGAAGACCCCCCCCTGCATACACCTCTGACAGGGGTGAGATCAGCCCAGCCCCTTCCTCTTTTGGACTTACAGGTTATAGATCAAATCCACTTTTACAGTGGCTTTTAGCGTGAAACTCTTTTGAAACAGTGAAACTCTCTTGAAACCAGAACTTTTTTCAAAGCCTTATCTATTACCTTGTTTAAAATTGGCACACGCCTGTAATCCCAGCACTCGGGAGGCTAAGGCAGGAGGATCATTATGAGTTCGAGACCAGCCTGGGCTACAAAGTGAGCTCAAAGCCAGCCTGAACTGCATAAGCGACCCTGTCTCAAAAAGACCAAAAAAAAAAAAAATTATCTAGGAAGTATTTCACACATACAGAAAAATGGCAGTACTACTATACACATTGACACCACTGAGTTAAATTAATTTGACTTAGTACCAACTGTCTGAGTTGTCCTCGAAGCAGTTGCTGCTTCTCTTTACTGGAAATCTGTGGTTTAAAATCTCAGCAAGGAGTGGTGTGTAGCAAGGCTTCTAGAAGCTGGGATCCTCTGCATCCCCAGTCTGTTGCTGACTGTCCCCAGGAGAGGACATTTGGTCTGAGTGTCAGCTGTGGCTCAAGTTACTCCCCAGCTCTTTGTGGGGATAGCAGCAGCCCTGACACGGCCTTGTCACAGCCCTGCTTCTCAATGCTGGCTGCGCCGTATGGAGGTGTGGAGTGCGAAGGCCAGCTCTGGCTAACAACTGTGGTTCCTAATGTGTTTCAGCCTGGGCTGGGCTCTTCACAGCGGGAAGAGTGGTTGCTTCCGACCAGGGTAGAATTCTGTGTCTTTCTGCACAGCTGGAGAGCAGTGTCTTGTTCTGTGACAGTCACCCTGTGGCAGCAAATCTCCCCATTCCCGTCCTGAGTCCTCACTGTATGCTGAAACCTTTGGCGCCTACACCCCAGGGCACTGAGCACGGCCTGGCTGCAGGGCCCCTGGGCTGCCGCAGGCAGAGGCTCCTTGCCTCGCTGAGGTTGTGGATGTGGAGGGGCCACTTCTGTCCCTCAGTTCTGTGGGCTCCTGACTTCGCCTGTTCTCCCCGTGCTGTCCCTGGGTCTCACCACAGTTCCTCCCAGGCTGTCAATGCCATCCTCCCCATGGTTCACTTGGACTGCAGTTACGCACAGAGCAGCCTAATGTAATCCTTTGGGAGACTATGATCTTGCCAGCAAGGCAAGGAAATACAGGATGACGTTTAGATTGAATTACTCTGCTTCTGAGGGCTGGCGTTCTTTCTGGTTTTCAAATGAAACTCACAGGTTTGCAGCTTTTCACATGGGTTTAAACCGGTAACAGTGAGAACGAACGCTCGCCCTTAGACCAGTACTCCTGTGAGCCACCCTGCCCTCCCGGCGCTCTCAGAGCTGAGGGCTTGTGTTGCTCTCTTCCGAACAGAGACTATGTCTACTACAGTGATGTGTATGCCTTCAGCCTGGACACATTCACGTGGAGCAAGCTGTCCCCGTCGGGGTCTGGGCCCACACCCAGGTCAGGCTGCCAGATGTCCGTCACTCCCCAGGGCAGCATCGTCATCTACGGGGGCTACTCCAAGCAGGTGAGACCTGTGTGTAGGGAAAGAGGCGGGGAAGGCACTTCCGTCTGCTGCTTCTCAGTTTCACCAGTAGCGGGTGCTTCCGAGTGAGAGGACACGTTAGTTTAATACAAGCAGTTCTTAGTGAATTATAAGTGGACAGGAATAGTGTTAGTTTATTCGTCTTGGAACACACTTAAGATGTTTTTCAAGTCTTATTAAGGTTTAATCCATGTCCCCCCAGAGTGCTACACTATGACCCATCCTGTATTTTGGGGTCTTCCAAGGCTGTGGACACTACCAGCATGCACCATTCCATTGCAGCCTGGACCTGGGACCTGGCTTAGCGCTCCTTCCTCCTGGTAGCAGGCTTGTTTTTACGTCTGCACAATACACAGGAGCCTCTCTCACTGACAAGCACACCTGAGTGCCTCTTGTCCACCCTCATCAGCACTTTGCTAGCAGGACACAGTGGACTCAAGACATGGCCAGTATCTCGTTATAGAGTTTTTAAAGTCTTGTGTTTTGAAACTTCTCAAACACAGCCAACTTGAAGGAGTTTTCAGTGAACGCCGCCCTGCCCACCCAGCCCTGCTGTCCTGTTCGGCTGTTGTTTGATCGTATATCTTCATCTGTGCTCCATCCTGTCAGTCAGCTGCAGTGTGGCTCAGAGATGAGTACAGAGGCCAACCCCTGACCGCTCACATGTTACCCGTGAGGTACCCTTTAGCTTGTAACACAAAGTTTCCCACGTGTAGTGTGTACCCCTTACGTGTGCACTGCTGCCTGTGCAGATGGGTGCAAGGTGTGGCCATCCTTGTCCTGCTGGCCTCTCCTATGCAGTCCCTGCCTGTGCCTCAGAGGCAAGCACTGTGTGACCCCTTCCATCCCACCCTGGGGTTCCATCCATGACTTAATTTTTTTTGTTGGTGTTGTTTGGTTTTTTGATAAGAGCAGATACTATACTTGATGTTAGCCAAAAGGCCGAGAAGCGATGTTTGGCTTTTTCAGACAGGGTCTTGCTATGTAGTCCAGGCTGGTCTCGAACTCACAGTGATCCTCCTGCCTTGGCCTCCTGGGTGTTGGGATTACAGGTATGCGCACCCACATCTTGCGGTTTCATCTGTGACTACCCTGCAGTTTGTTTCTGTTGTTCGGTTGATGGATTCCTGTGCTGTTTCCAGGCTCACTGCCAGGAGTCTGGCTGCACAGAGCCATTCTCCAGTCTGCTTTTTTTTTTTTTTTTT
>NW_004955541.1:1969190-2034654 GCF_000276665.1 Chinchilla lanigera | reverse complement strand
CCTTCATTCTCCAGTCTGAGTGGCGGCGCCTCTGGTGAAGGAGCTGCGGCCCCTGAGTGGGGCAGTGGGTGTGGACTCCAAGTACCCATCCCGGACATCGATGTGTTCCGATGCCACCTCTTGTCCACGTTTGATGGTGTTAGGCCTTTCCTTTTAGCTATTCTGGTGCATGTGTGGTTCTCTCGAGTTTGAAATCACATTTCTCTGACAGATGAGGCTGCACGCTTCTCATGAGCTTATTGGTCACTGGTGTGTCTTCTCTGAAGCTCGCGTCCATGCCTCCTGTCTGACAGGGGCTGCAGGAGTGCTTCATCTCCAGGCGCCATCCTTCCCGTGTGCTGTCCTGCCGGCACCTGCTTCCACCATCTGCTTGTTGGGGAACAGAAACTTTGTTTGCATAGAGTCTGATGTTTTTCTGTCTGTGCCCTACTGAAGGTTCCAGCTTACATTTTCCCCTAAATGTGATACAATGTCAGCTTTTACATTGAGTCCTGGGACCTCTGTGGGCTGTTCCTATGTGTGACCTGAGCAGGTGTTGAGGTTTGTCTGTGTCCTGAGATAGGTATGTGTTTGTTGCAGCACTGTTTGTTCGAAAGACCTTCCCACTGGGTGCCTTAGGACCTATGTTGACAGTCCAGTGACTGGAGGAAAAGACCTGATTCTGGGTGCCCTGTCCTCCTTTGACTGACGGTCTTGTGCCAGTACCTGCTGCTGTTCTGTGCAGAATGTCTTGAAGCTGGGCTGTGTAAGTAATCCAGCTTCAGCGGTCTTTCAGACTTGTGGCTTTTCTGGGTTCTATGCATTTCCATACAAATTTTAACATCAGCTGGTACATTTCTATTAAAAAAAAACAAAACTGAGCATAGTGGCGCACACCTGTAATCCTAACCCTCAGGAGGCGGGAGGATCACCATGAATTCAAGGTCAGCCTGGGCTATGGAGCGAGGCCCTGTTTTTTTTTTTTAAAAAAAGAGCCTCCTCCTTGCCCTCTGCTGCCTGCTAGGAGTGATTGAGGCTTGCTTCAAGCTGAAAGATAAATTTCAAGATGTGACATCTTTTGAGTCTTCTTGTCCATGTCCTAGTGGGTGCTCTGTGCTCCCTGGATGAGATTTGACATCTTTAAAAAGTCATATGGATTGTGTTTACTTTCTAGTACAGTTAAATCTATTTTTAAAGACTTACATTACTGCATGGATTTAAAGCTACTCTGGCCTGCATTACTAGAAGTACTTTGTGGCACAGGTAACCCAAAGTGAAAGAATAATAAAGGCAGGTCTTTGTTTTTCCCTTCAAAGACAGAGATTGAATTTGTGGGGAAACACCCTTAGAAAAAAGGGAGTGGGCTCTGCATGGACGAGTTGGAAGGCTGTGGAGGCCCCGTGGGCAAGTTGGCCCTGCTCAGGAGAGCAGCACTGGCCTGAGTGGAGAGTATCCTTCTGGCCCTCAAGGCCTTCAGGGGAAGTGTGTAAATGTCAGCCAGGTGCACCCGTGTTGTCCCAGCATGCTTGGAGGCTGAGGCAGGAGGACTGCAAATTCTGGCCCAGTGTGGGCAACTTAGACCCTGTCCTAAAATGTAGAAGGGGGGGACTGGGGGATGGGGTAGGAAATGCAAAGGCCCTGCGTTTGGTCCCCAGTGCTGTTTTAGAAAAATGTGCAACCAGAGATAGAGTTGACTCTGGGTAGAAAATGTAGCTGTCAGCAAAGCAAAGGAACATTAACATGGGCAGGTGCGGGCACACAGGACACTGCACAGCTCAGCTGTGACGTGAGTAGAGACATTGCTGAACCCTTCCACAGATGAGGCCTCTGGCTGTGTATTTACTTCTTGGTGATGCTGAGCCCCATGCTTTTTAGAAAAGGTGTGGAAGTCATTGTAATTTTCCCCATATGCAACTCCTACACAAAGAGATTTGAGGGTGCAAGACAGTGGTGGAGTGCTTGCCTAGTGTGCAGGAGGCCCTGGATTCCCTTCCCAGCACTGCAAAGAGAAGAAGAAATCAGTCACCATGATCTTAGAAACCATGTAGTATATGCAGAAATGGCATCACCTGAATGGCACAGATATTTCCAGAAGGAGAGCAAAAGTGGTGTGTGCCCCATTTTCCTTTCCTGAGGTTCTGGCTGCTGCTCACTCGTAGCGGAAGTTGGGCCTCCTCGGCTCTAGTGTGCTTGGACGCAGGTGGACATACAGTGTCCATGCACAGTTGGGTTATTTACTTGTTCAAAAGCAAAGTAGTCTTCCCTCTTCCAGTGGCCAGAGCACTAGTAGTCATGAGAGCAGCTGTCGCCGGCACCTGGGACTTCACTCCATGCTCCAGCGTGTGCCCCAGCGTGTGTCCCAGGACAGCGGGAGCCTCAGGTGTCTTATAGCTCCACGAGGATAGATGTGTTCACAGGCAGCATGACAAAGCCCGCCGTGTTGGGGTGTGAGAGGCACGGGAGTGAGCAGATAGTCCTCCCGGTGGCCAGAGCTGGATGGCGTGAGCCACAGAGTGCTCCATCCGGAGTGCAGAATGCGTTCTCATGAGCTGCGGTTGAGTGGAGCCCCGCGCTGTGCACAGCTGATTAAACATGAGGAAGAGGTGCTGTGCCCTGCCGCAGAAGCTCCAGCCCTGGGACATGGTGCGCACCGCACTCCTGAAGCCTGGCTGGGCAGGTGGTGTCCTGGAGAGGACACAGGATGGAAAGGGGAAAGAGTGAGACTTCCAAGGGCAAGGACTGACCAACAGCTCAGCCAGGTGACCAGGCCATTAGCAGGGCAGGTTGCAGTGGCAGTGAGAAGGGCCGGGAATGCAGAGTTCTGGAATCGCAGCATCCTCCACGCCATCTCCCCAGGCGGGAAGCGGCAGACAGACCAGGTGAGGATACCTGAGCAGTGCACTGGACACGGTCACTAGTGACAGGGGAGTCTGAGCAGCTGCCTTGGCCCAGAGGAGCCCAGGGAGACAAGGCCCTGGGGCAGAGAGGGACACGAGGGACGCACGGGGCAGCAGTTAACAGCTGCTGATCAGTGCTGCTTCATCAAGTGCCGGGCACAGCGAGCCCCAGGAGGCAGGAACAGCAGGGCCGGGTGTGGGCTGCAGGCACTCTACTGTCTCCCTGCTTCCAGAGTACACTAGGGACAGGAATTGAGTACAGATAAACGCAGGGAAGAAGGCGGAGTGAGCTAGAGTGCTTTTCCTGGGGGAGCATCTTGCTCAGCAGCTGACAGGCACTGGGATGCCAGGAAGAGGTGGCGTCACCTCGGCCTTCCTTTGGCTGTGTGGTGCCTGGCTCAGTGGGAGTGAGGTCAGGAGGCGCGAGGCTGAGGGTTAAGGTGGGGCTTAGCCGTAGCTTTGCCTGGCTGCACACACTGGCGTCGGCGCCAGTTTCTGCAGAGTGCTGACGTGGTCGTGCTGCTGGGGGTGGTGTTGCCATGCACAGGAGTTGGGATGAGGTGTGAGGCTGTCATCAGACTCTCAGGGTAGTTCTCACTGACCCTTTTGCTTTTACAGAGAGTCAAGAAAGACGTGGACAGAGGCACCCAGCACTCTGATATGTTTCTGCTGAAGCATGAGGAGGGGGGCGAAGGTACTGCGCTGGCTGCAAGGACACCGCCTGGCTGTGGGCAGAGGGCAGCAGGGAAGCGCATGCTCCCTCCTATGGATGTGAGGCTGGCAGGGACAGCACAGTGCCCGGGACTTGGGTGCGGCCAGGGTGCCCTGCCTGTGAGCAGCATGCCCTTAGCGTGTCCCTGTACTCTGCAGCCCGAGTCCCTTTGCATGCCTGATGGTGACAGCTCATGCCCCTGGGGGAGGGTGTCACAGAAGGCACCTGGGGGCAGGGTAGCTGTGTACACGGCCTCAGGCCCCATAGCTGTGCAAGGAAGCTGGGTGCTGTGAGTGGCTTGGGGGAAAAAAGGGAAGGAGGGGGCTGCTGCTTTGAGGTCATTTTTGGACCTTTTAAAGAAGTTCTGTTCGTTTTATTTGAAGTGATACCGGAGGTTGAACCTAGGGCCCCACACTGAAATACATCCCCTGTCCCCTTTCTGCTTTTAATTTTGAGATAGAGTTTCACTAAGTTGCCCAGTCTGGACTTGACCTTATGATCCTCCTGCCTCAGCCTCCCAGAGTGCTGGGATTACAGGCATAAACTACTATGCCTGGTAAAATCTTATCTGTGTTCTGTGAGTGGCGGGAAGATTTTCCTGTGTACTTCACACCAGACCACATAAGTCAGACACCTGCCAGAAGGAGCAAAGAGCAGGTCTTGGCAGGGGAACCACGGACGCGAGCCATGAGGGTCTAGGTCTAGACTGGCGTGATGTGGACCTGGGAGGGGGACAGGACTTCAGGCGAGGCCACACGCGCCCTGCGCACGCATCCTCAGGTCCTGATTCCCTCGCGAGGCTGAAGCCTCCTGTGGTCTCTTCCACACTGCCTTGCCTGCCGTGCCATGGCCCCCGGCAAGGACGGGCTGGGTCCTTGCTGGCGCTGGGCACAGAAGGAGGCAGCGCAGGGAGCGTGAGGCGGTCTGTGTTGTTGTTCTGCAGAGCAGCAAAGGAGGCACTTGTGTTCCTGCCTGTGGCCTCCTCGTCTGTGGGCACTCGGCGGCTCCTGGCATCTTCGTCTGGCGCTCAGGTCCCCTTTGCTTTCTCAACCAGTCTCGTTGTTTTCCTGCAGGCAGATGGGTGTGGACCCGGATGAACCCTTCAGGGGTCAAGCCGTCACCCAGGTCTGGCTTTTCAGTGGCCGTGGCCCCCAGTCATCAGACGCTGCTCTTCGGGGGTGTCTGTGACAAGGAAGAGGAAGAGAGCCTGGAGGGGGTGTTCTTCAATGACCTGTACTTCTACGACGCCACCAGGAACCGCTGGTTCGCAGCACAGCTGAAGGTAGCTGGGCTCAGAGCACCACGTATCACAGAGCACCACCCAGAGCACAGTCCGGGTCCATTCTCCACGTGTGTCCCCATTTCCTTGTCACCAGTGGGGTATCCGGGCTCTTGGTGCCCACACATGCTCCAAGAAGGGGTATTCCTGCGTCTGTCTGTTACCCAGGTGACAGCTTGGGGCCCTCGGTCTGGAGCCCTCAGCCCATCCTGGTGTAGCCAACGGTGCTCGCTAGGCCCTGACCGAGATCGGGGTGGGGGTGGGGGCGGGCCCTGGCCCATCTGTCTGACAAGGCTGTGTCGTGGCTCTCAATAGTGCCTCTGGCCTGAGCTTGCCCAGGTTTCTCATTAGGCAGCTGCTACCCAGGACCTGCCCAGTACAGGCAGAACAGTGGGTGACAGTCCTAAGAGGAGACCCCCGTCAGCCTCAGGGTCTGCATGTGTCGGGTCAGCCGACTCTAGAGGTGCCCTCCTGCAAGGCCTGCTGCGGCTCTGGCTCAGTCAGAGCTTGTAGAAGCCAGGGTGTATACGGGCGGCTTGTTGTGAGGAGGACCACGGCGCAGAGGCTGTGCAGGGGTCTCCTCTGGTTTTCCAGAGCACTGAGCCCAGACAAAGGGTGTGCTGTTCCCAAACTGCTTGCCGCCTCAAGAGGGTCCCCCACCTCCCGCCGCCAGCTTTCTTTCCTTGATGTGTCCCGGGTGTGGAGTAGGTCTTTGTATCTCGAGTGTGGATCGGATGTGGGTAGACCGGAAGGTAGTGGCAGTGGAACATTTGGATGTAACATGGCAGATGTCATCTGGTGAGAATGATGTTCTGTGAGGAAACAGCAGAGGCAGCAGAAGGGTCTGGACAGAGCTGCACCCAACCAGGGAGATGGGACAAGTCAGACGCACAGGGGTCCTGAGGAGGAGCCTGGTGGGAGAGCTCCTGGGGCGCACGGAGGGGTCGTGGGCCCTCTGCAGGGGGCTGTGCTGCAGATCAGCTGCTCCGTAGGCCAATGTGACTCACTCTGTCCTTGGCAGAGGGTGGGGTTGGGAGTCACTGTCTTCTACAGCCTTTTAGGGAGAGTTGGATTCCCAGGAACCGAGCAGCTGGCGTGAGCCTGGATGTCCACTGGGCCTTGTTGTGCCGCGTCTCCTCCCTGTGTGAGGGTGCAGGGGCTCCCCAGAACCCGCTCGGGAGGCGGTGGCAGGTCTGGCTGGAGGGGGAGCTGCTCTTGTCCCCATAGGCCCCTAGGTGGCATTTGGGACAACACTGCACCCTGCTGTGCTCTTCACCTGGGCACTGAGCTCTTGTTCTGTTGACAGGGTCCCAAGTCTGAGAAGAAGAAACGGAGGCGGGGCAAAGCAGAGGAGCACACCGGTGCCAGCGGGCAGGAGCCTGGGCCAGCCGGCGCCTCAGGGCCCCTGGAGGTGGTCACGGAGGTGGTGGCTGAGGATGGGACTGTGGTCACCATTAAACAAGTGCTCCAGGCCTCAGGCCCGGTGGGGCCGTCCTTGTCTGAGGACGAGGACAGTGCCTCAGAGTCCTGCAGCCCCAGGGTCCAGCCGTGCCCGCGGGCCAGTGCCATGCTGGCCGTCAAGCACGGGCTGCTGTTCGTCTATGGGGGGATGTTTGAAGCTGGCGACCGCCAGGTGACCCTTAGCGACCTGTACTGCCTGGACCTGCACAGGATGGACGAGTGGAAGGCCCTGGTGGAGATGGACCCAAGTAAGCCGGCGGGGTTGTGTGCGTGCCTTCTTGTCACCCAAGACGCTCATCAGTAGTGCCAGGGAGCCTTGCAGGGTTTGTACTCACCTCTGGGCCACTTTCCTAAGACTGGGACCTGGGGAGGGCGCTGTGATGGCTCAGGATAGGGCCCCTGGGCAGGATCTGGCACATGTGTGATATGCTTTCTGACCCCTCTTCAGTCCCTGGCGTTGAGCCTACGGCTAGTCTGGCTTCTTTCTTTTTATTATGTTTTTTTTGTTTTGTTTTGTTTTTGTTTTTTGAGACAGGGTCTCACTATGTAGTCCAGGCTGGCCTTGAACTGAAGGTGATCCTCTTGCCTCAGTCTCCCGAGTGCTAGGATTATAGGCGTGTGCCACCGTGTCCTATTCCTCATTTCTCACCCAATCTCTGCCACTGTTCTTTGAGCTCTCACACCTCCAGTTTACTCTGTACTACTGACGGACTCAAGCTGTGACTCATTTTCTTAAAGACTAAAAGCAGAACTAGGAAAAGGCTCGAAGCTGTGTGTGTCTTCCGAGCACCTCAGCCAGGTGCTAGGGCTGAAGCAGGCTGAGAAAGAAGCGGCCTCCGCTGTGCTTCCCGCATCCATGGGGAGCGTGGCTCGTGTTCCTGCCTGCTCAGGTCTCGCCCTGTCTCAGCTCTGGTTCCCCACCCAGTCTGGTTTCCACTGGTCCCAGGTGTCGGGCAGGGAAGTTAGGGCTCATGTCCTAGGGTCCTCTGTCCCCGGTTCCTGTACCCTGGGCCACGGTGGTAATCTCTGTGTTTATTTTGCCTTGGAAGAGACCCAGGAGTGGCTGGAGGAGACGGACTCAGATGAGGACAGCAGCTCAGCTGAGGGTGCAGAGGGAGGAGATGAGGACCAGGACGAGGACAGTGAGGAGAGTGACGAAGAGCAAGGTGAGCTTTTTGCTGCAGTGTGACTTGGTGTTGAGTGTTGAGTTCTGAGCGGATGCAGTTGCTGGTGTGGCTCTGGCGGCTTGCTGTTGCTGGCGGCGGCGTGTGGCCTCTCCGGAGTCCTGTGAGTCGCTATCTGCTCTGGGTTGCCCTCTTGCTGAGTGTCTCTCTTCTATTGCCCTTTTCTGGAGAAGAGGAGCCACAGCACCCAGAAGTGGCACCTGGGGAGCAGTCCATGGACTACCTGGCCAGAACGGAGCAGCATTGGCTGAGGCTTGCTCGTGACAACCTGGGGCCAGACCCCAAAGAGAAGAAAGTGCTGAAGGTGGCCCAAGCCATGGCAAAGACGTTCTTTAATGACTCAGCTCAGAGGGCTGCCAAGGCCAGCAGTGAAGTCGAAGGGCAGTGAATTCCCTTGGTGCTGGTGGGTGTGAGCCAGGTGCCACAGGGGTCACCTTCTCAGCCTGGCGAGGGTGCTACCCTGCTCCTGGGGCTCCACCCACAGGGGAGGAGCAGCCCCACCCATCTGTCATTGGGAAGCTTCAGGGGAGGCCATTTGGAGGGACTCACAGAAAGGCTGTTTCTCTTCTAATAAAACAACTCTATGCTTTGTGGGGCTTTTCATTCTACGGAACGAGGAGATGCGTGTTCAGATGAACATCGTCAGATGGGACCATCTCTGATGCCTAACCATTACAAAAACAGCCAAGTCTCCGTTATCTTTACAGTGCAATGCCTGCTGCCTATGGCTTGGCTTCGTTTGCTCTGTAGGTCTTTTGGCAAAAAGTTTTGGATGTTTTTGTGTCTACCTCTTCCCTTGTGGAAGGACCTGGTGGAGACTGCTGTTAGCAGAACGACAGAGGAACAGAAGCTGGAGGGCCAGGGCCCCCACCACCCCTCCCTGTGTCAGTGTCTAGCACCACCTGGTCCCGGTGCTGGGGATGCACTGCATGGCAGTCTGGTGTCCTAACACGGGGACAGGCGCCTGCTCAAGTTGGTGACAGGAGGTCAGTCTGTATTTTGCGTAGTTGGGAACAAAAGTTGGGCTTTCAGTTAATACTGGTGCAAGTTCCCTTTCATCTTGCTTTTTTGTTGTTCTTTTGAGACAGGGTCTCACTATGTAGTTAGGCTGGCCTCAAACTCTTAGTCTTCCTGCCTCAGCCTCCCAAGTGCTGTGATTACAGGTGTGCACCACCATGCCCAGCTCTTTGTTGATCTTCAGTAGTGAGCATATAGCATTTACGGTTTCCTGTCTCATAGTGTAACCACTGTGCCTCCTGCTCACCACCCTGGAGTTAATGGAAAGGTGGGAATACCTGGCAGAGCAGGGCTCAGGTTGCACAAGCTGTGCTGGGTGGGAGAGAGAGGGGCCGCTGTGACTGGAAATGGTTTCATGCTTTTGCAGCTGTTGCCTTCTCTAGGTGCATCAGTGCATCAGCCCCAAGAAGACCAGGGCCACTCAGGGCGGGCACTACCATGTACAGGCTCAAAGTAGATGGACGCATGTGCCGAGCTCTATTGGCTGGAGCTGCTGCCGGCTGGATTGGAACAAGGGTGCGCTTTGGTGGGCAGGGTGAGCCCTGGCCCCGAGGGACCCCACCCCATTGCACGGCCCTCACAGTCTGTTGGTCCCACGTTAAAGCTCCTCTGGCTAAAACTAGAAAGCTTCAGGTCCCGTCCCCTGGGGCGTATCAGCTGTCCACCTGTGTGGGCTGGGGCCAATCCTGTCCTTTGGTTCTTGGTCCTGTCTACAGAGGCGGAGGGGAACGTGGCACAGCCAGCAGCAGTGGTGGTCAGCTTGGCCAGTGTGTGTGCAGGGTGCATCGGGTGGGAGGGGCCGAGCTGAGCTGTCTCAGCATAGCCTTTGCACACTGCCTCTTGGGTGCAGTTGGGGCTTTCTCCAGCATTCTGGGTGGAACTAGTCGGTGGGTGAGAACGGGTTGAAGGCCCTCAGTGCAAAGGGCAGGAAGAACCCACTCCTGCCGTCCTTGCTTGCAGGACAGCTCATCCAGTGGATTCCTTCTCTGTTCCTGCTTTGCAGGAAATTAGCAAAGACCATTTTCCTTTCAGAGTAGCCAGTAGCTAGGTAGGCTTTGACAGAAGGCTTTTTGAGTCAGTCATGGTGGAGCAGAGGCCAGATTCTCTGGAGTGTCAGCTGGTACACATGTTTTGCTGAGCTGCTGAAGATGCAGATGGTGTGAATGGGGCTGCTCAAAACCGCAGACTGGCTGATGGCAGCGCTGCATTGGCACACTTGCAGTGTGAGCAGTGGGGAGAGGTAAGCGTGCACCCGGGGCCAGGCAGTCCCTGAGGGACATTTGCATTGTGAGCGGCAAGTTGGCTGTACTGGAAGCAGCAGCGTGTCACCATGTTCAGGGTGAAGTACAGTGGCCTGTGTGTCCGTGGGAGCGGCCATGGGTGTCCCACTCCCCCTGACTCCAAGGCTGGTGTCAGGGAGCCCTCCTGCCTGTCCGCCCTGTCACATCTGCAGTCTGGACAGATGCCCAGGTAGGACTCCAGCTCGCATGTGTGGCGGCACGTGTGTGGCGCAGGCAGCTTGTGTGGAGCATGCATGTGGCTCCTCCCTGCCTCCTTGGAGCGCCTGAGCTGGCCTTGTAGGCTGTGCTGTGTTACGGTGAGCTGGAGGGGTTCGTTACAGGTGCTGAATTGTTTGGGTTGGTTGAATTGGACAAAAATGACCAGCCACTGATTAAGGTTGGAAAGCCTTTGAGTTTGTTTTGTTCGGGGTTTTTTTGAGGTGTAGTAGTGGTGGTTACTCTGTGTGAAAGCTGATTTTTTTCACTGAAGTGGTACAGAGGGGGTTCATGGCTGGGTGACAGAAATCTTTCTAGGACTGTACTGGAAGAAGCCTCTGCGATAGAAACAGCCAGTTCATGTCACAGGTGACCAGAGACAACCCATACTTGGAAACCCCCTGTGCAGATGTGTGGCAGTGAAGGAACATGTGCGGGTTGTTGGCTTTCTGTAGAGGAGTTGTCTAGGGGGAGATAGCGTTCCCTCTCAGGAGCAGTGATCGGCTCCAGCCTAGGGAGCCTGAAGGTAGGCTACCGCCCTGGCAGGCCCCGGGACCGTGGGTGACTGCTGCTTCCTCCGGCCTGGTGGCTCACGTGTGGGAGCAGGTGTGTGGACACCTGAGGCTGGCTCGGGCAGGGCCCAACACTCTTCAGAGACCAGTCACTCTGCTTCACCAGATCTGAGCAGGGCACCCCAGAGGGCACACATGGTCCCCAGAGGAGACTGAGGCACCATTGCCACAGCTGGTGGCCACAGTGCAGGGGCCACCACAACCCAGGCACCCCTGAGTCTGGCATCGTCCCTCACCGCAACCCCCCTTGGCCTGGTGGGTTGCTGGGAGGCTCCTGGGGCTCTGCCTGGAGAGGGACAGGGCAGTTGCCCCAGAAGAAATGAAAGCGGAAGATGAAGGGCATGAAAGTAGTTTTCAAGGCCACACCGTGCAGTCCTGGATGGCAGAACCTGCCCTGTCCATCCCCATGTCCTCTGTGCACGGGTGTGTGCTGTGGCCGTTGCCTGTCACCCGCCTGGCCTGGGAGAGTGGGCATCCTGCTGGGCACCCTCGCCTCACAGGTGCAGAATGTGGTCAGGACAGGCAAGTTAGGCCCAGCGCCTGGTGAGTGAAGGAAGCAGTATCATTACCCAGAAAAGGCAGAGCTGGGCGGGCTCGTTTATTTCACGTCTGCATTTACCAGCTTCCCCTGCGCAGAAAGTCCTCTGGGTGTTTCAGACATCACTATCAGGTGGTACAGCTCTGCGCCTTACTGAGGACCTGGCTTTATCCATCCTGTGCCCTGGTGGCAGAAGGGACTTCAGGTATAGACACTGGTTTAGAATGAGGTGACACAAGTTTTCCATAGTTTCAAAGGACGTTTATTACTAAAAGGAGCAAACTATCTTAATCTCAACGGTGTCCCTTGCTTTTGGATGGAGACATACATAGCAGTGGTATTTATCTGAACAGTTACATTCATCAGAGAAGGTTACTTTGTTTCCAGTTTGTAATTAACCAAGCCATTTCCAGCTGAAACAAGACAAGCCAAAGGGACTCTAGCCACTGTGTCCACAGGAACAATCAGTACATAGCTGGCATTTGCTTCGCAATCACACTGCATTTGCAAATGGTTACATGCGCCAGGGGAAAACACTGAGAAGAGATGCAGGTGAAGACTGCTAGGTCAGAGTTCACTAAGAGGTGTCTACGCCCAGGTCCGCGGTCTCACGCCCTCAGGGGCTTTCCCTCAGGCTGCAGGGTGGCATTTCTTTGGAAACCGTGAATAGTGCAGATGGACAGTCCAGTTAAAGCAGTCAGAATCCACTTGCTGGAAGGGAGGAGCAGCAGGTCGGGGTTAGGTCTGCCAGCCCATGGGCACCCGATATCACCAGGCCCTGATGACGCCCATGGGCCATGGACCAGCAGGCTGAAGGTGCTTCCATGGACCGGAAGCCGGGTCTCACGTGGCCCACATCCACGTGGCTGGGGTTCCTGGACACTCAGCCTCAGACCAGAGGGAGGGACAGTGCCCTGCACCACTCCACTGTGCCCTCATACCCTGCAACGCCTCTAGCCTGAGGAGCCACCCTGGGCATGACGCCCAGCCCACCTTGCTGACCAGGATCTGCCTTGTGAACCTGGGATAGGGTGGGAGGTTTCTGCTGAAGGTGAGCTGTCTCCCATTCTAAAATGATGATGTTGAAAGCAGGGTGTAATCCCAGCACTTGGGAGGCTGAGGCAGGAGGATCACTGTGAGTTCAAGGACAGCCTGAGCTACAAAGTGAGTTCAAGGTCAGCCTGAACTGCATAATGAGACTCTGTCCCAAAAAGACAAAAACCAAAACAAAACAAAACAAAAAGACATTGAGAAAAGGGGGTAACCCTGGGCATGACCTTGCTGGGGGGTGAGAGGCACGCAGCACCACGACGACTCTGTCTGCATAGGACCCCATGCAGGAAGCTTGGTGGTTTCAGGTGGCACGGCGCCTCGCAGTCAGGTTGGGGGTGGCAGGGACAGATGCGCACTCACTGTCTGTGAGCAGCCGCTGCGGTGCTGGCCTGACTGTCACAGCTGGGCGAGTCATCAGGATGGGCAGAGTGCAGAGTGCCAGCAGGTGCCAGCAGCAGGACAGCACCTCAGCCACCAGGGGTCAAGGAAGCTTCCCCAGTCTGGGCTGCAGCTGTCACCAAGCAGGGGAGGCTGAGCTGGAGGCCTGTGACCCCATGCAGCTCAGACGTGGAGACAGTAGTTAGAGGGGTGTATACACATGGGGGGCTCAGCAGCCTGGCACTCAACCGAGCGCCTGTCTGAGAGAGTATTTTGTACCTTGCACAATGGGTGGGTGCGGGTGGGGCCAGGCTGGGCCAGAATGAGGTAGGTATACTAGGTTGCTGCCTGCTGTCATGTGTGCTCTGCTGTCCCCCAACCTGTGCCTCCCACCACCAACTCCCCACTTCTCTGAGGGCAGGAACAAGCTGGAACAAAATGTGTTGCCCCACTTGGATCTCAGGTCCTTCCATTTCTGGATTTCATTTGGAAAAGAACTCTTAAAACCAGCGTTTGTGCTAGCACAGAGGCTGAAGTTCAGAGCCTGCCGTCCTCTGAGGCACTGTCATGGGTCCCTGTTCTGGCAAACACTGGTGACCACACAGGTTTCCTGCCTGCACCGGCTCAGGTGCCTGCACCCTGCAGCTGCAATGGTCAGGAGGGCTACAGGGTCTGGGGCCCGCAGCCTGGTTTTCCTGCTTCACACCCCGCTTTGTTCCTGAGTTTGCACCTCGGCGTACGACTGCACTGGGAAGATGCAGCTTAGCTCTTATTTTAACAAAGGCCACTGTACTTTTTCTTGCTTCTTGTAAGGCTGAGTTAGCAACACTTCTTGGCACTTGGGGACAGATTGTTTTCTCAGTCTGTGCTGACTGCATTGCCCACAGCAGCCAGGCCTGGACCAGAGGACAGCTAAGCAGACCCCTGAGCTGACGCACAGCCGGAGCCCCGCCTCACTCCCTCCATCAGGGCTCACTGTCCTGCCTTCTGCAGGAGCGGGATCTTGTCCTAGACAAGAGTAGAATTCCTGTATGAAAACAACCATCGCCATGTATATTCCAGGTCGTGGAATACAGAGTCCTTTCTCAGCTGTCCCTGTCCGTTGATGGTGGGAAAAATCAGGAGTCGTGTAGCTGTGGAAATAAGTTTTTAATTCTAGTAGGCACCTTTATGCTGTTTATAAGACCAAAGGCAAGAAAAGTTGGAAGACAAGACCTATGAAGAGTTAATGAAACCGAGTTTAATGTGGAAGAGAAAGCGGTCCCTTCACCCAGTGTCTTGAGCAGTGTCCAGCACACGTGGGGAGGAGTGAGTGCCCGTCCAGGAGAGGCCTCAGAGCAGTCAGGGGTCCTGGCCATGTGACCCAGCGCAGTCCCCCTGGGTTGTGGCACTGTTGCCATTTGGGGGCCAGCCTGGGCCTCCAGCCCACAGGTCCAGGCAGGAACAGGCCCGCCCAGAGGAGCACTGGTGCTGATTCAGATGTTTGGAAGGCTTTAAAGGACAGCAAAAAACAAAGTACCAAAAACGTTTTCTGTGTACGCTGAGTGTTCATCTAGTCGACATCCTCTGTGCCGCCCGTGGGCTTCAGCGGTGACCTTCATTTGCATGTTTCACAGGCCAGTAGGAGCACATGGAGTTGGGGCCAGGACACCTGCACCCCGGGCGCCATCGCACGGCCCAGGGCGGGCCAGGGCCAGGGCCAGGGAGGGCAGGCCACGGTCTGGCTTTGTGCGTCGCTGAGCGCTGTGCCGAGTGCATGTGAGGAGGAGCCCGTCACACTGTGCTCACTGTGTGCAGTCGGGAGAAGTTTCCAGTGCTAGGGAGGTTTGATGGGGCACAGTCGGTCAGGAGTCTGTCTCGGAGCCTTTCCCTCCACTCAGCAGTCAAACTAGTGCATCTCAGTAGCAGTGATGAAGTTTTCTGTATCATCATCTTCCTTTTCCATTATTTTGGACCCTGATACATGCCTGACCGTATCTTCCAGTCCTGTGTGCTAACAAACTTAAGAGTACAAAAGAATGGGTATTTTTCACTTGCCTGAAGTTATCCAAGCACTCTGTATGCACTAAAAAACTCCAGAAGGCACAAGGACACCCAGCTGTAGGGTTTCCTCGGACTTCTGGAAAGGGACAAAGCCAAGCTGCAGGCACACAACACCTCTCCTCCCTCTTCACAGCAGGTTTCCAGGAGCCAGAGAGGTGTACCCAGAAGCAAGGTGGTCTGCACCCTGTGGGGCCTGGCGGGACTTGGGGATAGGCACATAACTCTCTGCGTCCAGTTTTCACGTGTGGAGCATGGAAGAAGCTGTTGAGGGTAGGAAATGGTTCTGATGAGGCTGCTTTGGTCTTCAGACACATCAGCTGCTGTACACTGGGACCTGTCCTGCTGTGTCTGCTGCTGTCCGCTTGCTTGACACCCTGCATCTCCAGTTGCAGGGCAGGGAGACAGGCTCTGGACAGACAGGAACAGCTGCTGGCTACAGCAAGGTGCCCTGTGCGGAAGCCAGCCAGAGGGCAGCTTTCCGGGGTGCCTTAGACCTGGGGTGTCTTGGTCTTGAGCAGATCCACTCCAGATTCACCGAGAGTGTCAGGGAGATGGCTGTGCCCTCCACACATGCTGCAGACAAGCGCAGGGGCTACATTCCGTCCTGTCCTGGCAGCAGACAAGTGCTGTGTTGGTCAGTCCCCTGTGAGAGCCACCTGGGCAAGGAGCCACTAGTGCTGCTAAGGGACATTCGTGTCCCTGCACTGGGCTGTGCATGTCTTGTGCAGGTGTGTACCTGCAGCAGAGGGTACCCTCGTGTGTCCAGCATTACCGGGGTATACAAAAGCCTGGAATCTGTACAAAGAGTCTCATGCAGAAGTACAAAACACATATCCCACATGGATGTTCTTAGGGCTACAAAGAGCAGGAATCTTTATTTGGTTCACTTCAGGTCTGCAGCAACCACTTGTTATTAAAAAAGAGGAACGGAAAGTAAGATGTACAAAAAGATGTAATATCCCTTTAAAAAGCAACATTATCAGAAATGTACTTTGTCACCTCCTGAGCCTCCCTCCCTCTCTTCTGTCCCCTAAGCCAACCGTGAAGGAATGGGGAGTGAATGGATAACGGAAAACAATAAAACTAAATGTAACTGGAACATGCTCTAATCTTTAGTTTATTTCTGGTTAAAAATATAGCAATCCAGTGCAGTGTAGTAAAGAAATCTGCTCGAAAGGTAGCAGAGAAACAGCTAAACATAAGCAAAGCAAGGCAGAGTCCATGAGACGGGCTGTACCCAAGAAGACTGACGGGAAGTCACATCCAGGGCCTCCTCAGGCAGGAGCACAGGGTCCTGCACGCGGATGCACCTGGACCGCTCCGGGCACGTCTGTGCACATGAGAGCTGGGGCCATGGGCCCCGCGCAGCCCTGCTGCCTTGTCGGGTGGCGGGGCAACCCTGGGAGAGGAGGCAGAAACGGAAGGGACCTGTTTGTGTCTGACGGAAACAAGTACAGTGCACATCAGGGAGGTACTGGATATGCAACAGTTACTAGGGAATTTCAAGCCATTGGGCTTCAATGACATTCCTGTCCCGGGGCCAGACCCGCTGTGGAGCAGCACTGAGGCATCTGGAGGGAATATGCATATCTGTTGGGGGAAGTTGAGGCAGGCACAGTACAAAGATGTGAGAACCCGTGGAGGTCAGTAACAGCAAGAAGTGACGTCCCATATGGGCTGTCACTGCCAGGGACACAGAAGCCTGAATATACATCCTGCATACTAAGTGCAAAAACGCCACATGCTCAGAGCCCAGGCGTGTGTCAGACCGTCCGTGGCACAGGGCCCCAGCCCCTCTGCGTGCAGATGTGTCCGGCCGCGTCGGTCGGCCCTGGACGTCCGCAGCACAGCCTCCCTGGGTCTGGGGGGAGGATGGCTGGACGGGGCAAACAATGAGCGAGCGGAGGACAGCAGAAAAATAAAGACTGCTTTAAGACTCGTGTGGGGAGGCGGCCTCACAAGGCCGCGGGGCAGTGCCGAGAGGGGAGGGGGTCGTGGTCTGTTTTTTGGGGAGAAGAGGCCTCGCCCTCTCCTCCCTGAAGTGTGCAGCACAGATTTAAAGTAGAAAAGGCCTGGGCTGTCCCAGCTGGGATGGGACCCCTGTTTCCTGTGCCTCACACCCAGACGCGTCACCAGCTATCCCAGACAGAGGAAAGGAGTAGCTCAACTTCCCGTGTCAGCCCTCATGTGGCTGCTGTCCCCCCGCCTGGCTAGCTGGGCTCTCCCAAGGCCGCTGCCTTCCGCACCCCTGACCGGAGGTGTGAGGACAGTGCCCACGTGACCACATTTTCTTTTTTGCTGCTGGTTTGCCAGGATCCCTTCTCTCCACATCAAGCTGGAGGGTCGGCGTGCTGGCCTCCTTCTGCCATGCCACACAGCATAGTGTTATACAAGCAAGGAATTTTGGCTAAAATCCAAAAACATTACCCAGAAAAAAAGGCAAACTGTGAGTAATACCCAATCATGTTGTTCTTCTGTGAAAGACTCGAAGTCGTGGGGCTGTCCCAGCTAGGATCTTCCCTTCTTCTTCTGTGGTTAACGGTCTTCTGTGCACCGTTACTTCTGCAATCGAGACAATCATCTCAGATGAAAAAGTTAATAAACAAAATGGCAACTCCAATGTTGAGCAGGATCACCATGACGACCAGAATGGGAGCCGAGCCCTGGAACAAAAGGGAGAGGAGAAATGAGGGTGGCTGCCACTGGCCGCCCATCCCATCCCAACACAGACTGGGAGGCCCTGGGTGGGGCCGGGAGGACAAGACGAGTCATTTCTGTGGCCGCAGGTGGTGGGACTGTGCCATGGGAACCTCGGTCAGCTCCCCAGCACCTCTGGGTTGGAACCCAGGCCCCTCTGAACAACTCAGGCAGCAGGCACCTCCTGTAGAACTGGGGTGTCAGCGTGGCGGCTGAGCTTAAGATGCTGCGCTCATCCCCCGTGCCACAGACTGCATCAGTCGTGGTCTCAGGAGAGCCATCCTCAGAGACCAGCTGTCACAGTACTGAAAGCACATGCCTGCCGCGTGGGGGTGGCCGCCTCCTGGAGGGACCTGGCCCAAGAATGAAAGATGCCCATGCAGCCCCCTCCTTGCCCAGGGCCACAAAAACACGAGCTGACCAGGCCTGGCATCCTCTGCAGTGCTGCCCCTTGTCTGCCCATAGCATGAGCAACCTGGGAAGGACATCTCTCCCACCATCCCTGCTGGCCACAGAGAGGAAGCCACACGTGTGCCTATGCCCAGGCTGGCTGCAGAATGCTGAGCAGGGAAGCTCTGAGCATCCATGGCTCCCTGGGGCGGAGACCTTGCTACTGTGGGGGCCAGGCCTTGGCCTGCACGCCAAGGCCTGAGACAGCCACTTCCCTGCCACTGCATCCCTTCGGTGGTCATATCTTGGAAACACAAATGAGGGTGGCTTTCTCTGGCTGAGCAGTAGCCGGAAGGACCTACCCCCAAGAGAAGCTCACAGCTACCTCCTCCCTGTCAGGTGACTGGAAGCGTAGCTGTTCCCCAAAAGTTTCATCAGAATTACATGACCCAGTTCCTCACAGCTACATGTGTCGCCCCCAAGCCACTCAAAGTGTGTACAGGAGTGCTCACAGCACCCTGAAGGTGGAAACCAGGTGTCCACAACAGATGGCTGGGTCAGGAACCTCGTGCCTGCACAGCGGAAGGCCACTCAGCTGTGATGAACAGGGAGGCCCTGGCTTGTGCGTCACAGGCATGGAAAACACAGTGCCAAGCGAGGAAGCCAGACAGAGGCCACTTCCTGTGTGAGCCCTCGACATGAGCTGTCTGGAAGAGGCAAATATCCATGGACAGGACACAGAGCTGGCGCCAGGCAGGCTGTGGAGGGACTGCACAGTGAGGGGTCTGTAGGGTGAGGGGAATGTGGGATGACAGCCTTCAGTACACTAAAACCACTGCGTTGCCCTTCAGACAGCTGAAGCATGTGGTATGTGAGTTGTCAGTAAAACTTCACCAGGAGAGCAGGTGTCCACAGAGGGAGGTGCAGGCCTCCTAGGGAGCATGTTCCAGAGCCCTGGCAGGGGTGTCACGAGAAGCCCTGGGCCCTGAGCAGTCATGAGGTGCACAGCCACAGCCCTCACCACATGCAGGTGTCCCTGGGTGCTTACCATGCCCAGTGAGAAGTGGCCCAGGATCCCACCAGTCTGCACATCTGTGTCCCCAGTCAGGTGTCCCTTGGCTGTGCCACTAGCTTGACACCTGCACAGTGTCCTCAAGACAGCCACCAGGTCACCTGCCAAGGACACTGGGAGCCCGACAGTGATGGAGGTCTTACATGTGAACTCTGCAGCTGGTGAGCACATCTCCAGCTTGGCGAAACCTTCAGAGATGGGCCTTGGTCTCCAAACCACTGAGATCCGAAGCCAGGCCTGCCCAGCCCCAGACCTCACAGCCCCATTAGGCTCTGCTCTGCACCCCCAGTGGGGCATCTCGGTCTGCTGAGCTCCTGCATGAGCCTTCCCAAGAGAGGTGCTGCCTGCCAGGGACACGCTTGAGAATCTTTAAGAAGGCAAGAAATTTGCTCAGCTAAATTCCGGGCAGCAAAGGGCTTTCTAAACTGGCCAAGTTGGCTGAGGGAGGAGGACACAGGTGGCCAGCCTAGGCTCTGGCCACCCTGGGGGCAGCAGAGTGGGATCCCGGGGCTTTGCCTGGCAGGAGGGAGTGAGCTGGTCTTGGGACCTTGTCCTCATGAAGCAGAGAGAGCTGTTTCTGAGATGGCAAGGCCTTGGCATGAGTGAGATACCTAGTCCGCCTCCTCCACGGCACTGGCTGGGCCAGCCCTTCAGGACAGGGAAATGCTGAGGTGGGCTGCCTGCCACCCTCATGAAGGGACGGAGATGGTTGCTCGAGTCCCAAGGCAGGGGTGGGGCAGGGCTAAGCAGGCACCCAGGTGGGGGGATCCTAGGAGTTCAGGGGGCCTGTTCTGTCGCCTGCAGCCACCACAGCCATGGCAGTCACGCATCACTTCACACGGAAATGCCCAGGGATGGAGCAAAGGGCAGATATGCAGAGAGCACCCTGGTGTACCCACCCATGGTGACTGCATCCGTGGGCCAGCACCCAGCCCTCCTCCAGCCCTTGAGTCCCCAAAGATGAGCAGGGGGACCTGAGCCCAGGCTGGGCATGCGGTGGGAGAACCCCAGGCTCTAGCCTGAGTTGGGCCGGGCTTCGCCCATTCCCTACCCGCAGGTCTCGGCCTCCCCTCCCCACTGCCTGGCTGCCTAGGCAAGGGAGATACCCCCGACCAGAGGACACGGGCACAGTGAAGTGTGCAGAGCTGCAACACCCAGCCCTCCCAAAGGCCACTCACTGTCCCCACCGTGAACACTGCCACGGCAGGCCACCTCCCAGGTCCCTCGCAAGCAGGGCTCCTGGGCAGGGCTCAGGGACAGCTGTGTCCTTGACACCCTTCTCCCCTGGTGACACCCTTCTCCCCTGGGACAAGTGCATGAGGCCTTGCCTGCCGCACAGGACTCTGGGACCCAGGGCACCCCCTGGGGCTCCTTCCAGGTGGACCCACGGGCCAGGCTACCCACTGCAGAAGCCCCATGCTGGCCAGCTCCAGGGAGCTTGGATTTGAAGCAACCGGAAAAGCCACCTCGGTTAAGCAGGCTAAATATAGAGCCCGTTCTGCATCTCCCACCCCTGCCCATCACTCTGCATCCCTAAAATAGCCACGCGCACACAGCCGGCTGCTGCCACGTCGGGAGAAATAAAGCTGTAAGTGCGAGCTGGTATTTCGGTCCCAGCAGAGTACTCGGGCTGCCTCTGGGCATGAGGGAGGAGTGCGTCTCAGGGGGCAGCCAGGCTTCAGGTGGTGGCAGAGAAAAGCCCGCGGGAGGGTGCAGGAGGCCTCAACGTGACTCCTGGGGGTGGAACAGACAAACCGCCGCCGCCGCAGCGAGACCACCCTGCAGGAGCGTGACCCCACACGCAGCTCTGGCTGGCTGTAAGCTGGCACCACCCTCTTGCGCACAGGGACCTTTAGGGTTTCTGTATCATGGTGAAGCTCAGGCCCAAGACAGGCACGGAGGGGCCCCTCTGGGCTGACGCTGCTGTCCACAAGGCCCAAGGCCTGCGCCACCTTGCTGGACTCCCTACCCACTCCCCTGGGTGTGCTCGGCCCAGTGCCAGGCCCCACAGCCGGCCCCAGAGGGAGGCGCTGTTTCCTCCAAATCCAAACCAGTAGGAGAAAGCCTGGGGTAGGGGGGGATCTGACGAGGCAGAGTCTCACACAGGCCCTTACCTGGGCAGCGCCCCAGTATCCCCCTTACAGGGCCTGGCGTTCCTGAGGCCAGCGTGTGGCCCAGAGCCTGCATCTCTCCGGCTCCCAGGAAACCATCCCTGTTCTGGGACCAGGGTTCCCACTGGGAAGGAGGCTGTAGAGACTGCTCCCGCTGTGCTCAGCCATCTCAGCCCAGGAGCAGGGTGCGGCACCCTGCCTGGCATCTGGCACATAAACCAACAGTGCCGGGGAGCCAGGATGCCTGGACACGGGCTTCTCAGCCCAGCAGCCTTCATCCAGTTTCTCTTAAGTGAGTGTGCACTCTCCCTACCCAGCCCCGCAGGTGGTCCAGCTCCCCACAGAAGCAACACCTGGCCTAAGGGCTCCCAGCTGCACCCCCTACCCCAAGAGGAGCTTGGAATCCGTGACGCCCCAGGTCAGAGGGCCTGGGTCCCCGTGGCCCCAGGGACTGCAGAGCTGGCCACTCACCGTGCTGGACTTGAGCTCATCCCCTGTCTCCTCATCGGACTCCAGTGCCACAGGCAGGGACTTCTGGGGTGGGGAGAAGGTGAGGTCCCAGCGCAGCAGCCGGGGCTCGGGCCGGTCCCCCAGCCGCAGGCTCTCCAGCTTCTGCACCATGGGCTCCGCAGAGGCCGGCCTGAAGTTCTCCTTGTTCTGGGACTTGGGCCTCAGTCTCTGCAGTCCAAAGCCCCTATCCTCAGGGGCACGCCGCTCGCCACCTGCGCCCCGGCTGTGGCGCCGCCTCTGGGGGTGCACCTCCTGTGAACCCGAGTCCATCCTCAGCAGCGGCTTCATCTCCAGCTTGTAGGTGCTGGGCTGCTCCTCATCTGGCTCGGGCAGCTTGGCACCCCCAGAGCTGGGGTTGCTGGCCCGGTGGTGGGAAGTCCACGAGAATGTGGTGGGGGACTCCGTCCGCCGCTCCCGGGGCTTGGGGTTCCCGGGCAGCTTGTGGCCTGAGCTCCGGGTGCGGAAGTCCTCGGCTGGGTGGCCACTGCGCAGCGCACCACCACGGACGCCCCTGGAACCACCAGCCTTCTCCTCGCCCCAGCTGTTGCGGGCGTAGTCCCCTCCCCGGCCCTCCACTAGCATCTGGATGTCCCCGCCCCGCTCCTCGTCCACGGAGACCTGCCGGGAGAAGTGGGCCACCTTGTTCCTGGAGGCGGGGGGTGGGGGTGTGGCCGCAGGGCTGGCGGGGAAGCTGTGCAGGGGGCTGTCGTCGGGGGTCAGGTCAGAGGGGGTGGTGCCCTTGCGGTACAGCTCAGGGCTCTCCTGCTGCAGGGGGCTCCCGGTGGACAGCACCTCGATGTCGTCGCAGGAAACCTGGTGCTGCGGCCTCTGGTACTCGAGCCCTTGGAGGAGAAGCACAGAGGTCACCCCGAGCATGCCAGAGGGGAGGGGGTGGGGCCCTAGCCTCTCTACCAGCTCCACACATGCTCCAGATGACCCTTGGCTACCACGGGGCAGAGGACAGCGCCTGCCTGGTCCCCTGATCTCACGCTGGCTGACCTGCAAGATGCCAGAGCCTGCCGAGGTCCAGTTACTGCCCCCTGCCTGCTGGGACAGGACCCCTGTACCCCAGGAGGAGGAGTCAGGCCAGGCCGCCCTGGCCATTCCTGCAGGAGTCCCAGAGACGCTGGGTGTCCTTCCAAGGCTTCCAGAGGCAGGGTGCTCTGGAGAGGAAGGAGTAGACCTGGGCGCCTGCAGGAAGGGCCCCCGCCCAGAGGTGGCCCTGTCCCAGGGGCCCTGACCCAGGCTCCCGGGATGCGTGTGGGGGAGTGGAGCAGGCCATTTCTGGGAACCCCTTGGGTGCGTCCCTTTTAGTAAATAGTCACACACATGTCATAGCCTGTGCAACCCGAGCAGGAGCCCAGGCTTGCCACCTCTGACCTGTCACAGAGCTCTGCCAGAGCTCTCACACAGCCACAGCCAGGACACCGAGAGAAGCCTGACGCCTGGCCGTTCTCCTGCCTTATACCCCAGGGCTGATCTCTGGCAGGAGATGGGGGTGGGGACACAGCCCTGAATGGGCTCAGGGCAGGGCAGCGACCCCCCAGTTCTGTGTCCCTGTCCTCTGTCCGAGTAGATTGGGCGATATGGAGGGCGTAGTGACTGCCTCTGAGGCCTTGGAACCAGGGGCAGGACTGAGGCTGCCATGGTTCCTCTACACATAGGGTACCGGCCCAGCGGGGTCTGTGCAGAGCTGTGCTGGGATCACATAGCCCTCGGCCCAGCACTGGGCCCTCCCGCCACACCTGCTTTCCTCTGGGCCACAGTTGGAGCCTCCTCGGGCAGCAAATGGAGCCAGAGGCCCAGTGAGGCCGGATCGGCTCCGGTGGGTCCGGAGGCACGGTGCTGTGACTGCCAAGTCCTGGGTCTGGACCCCACATGGGGGACAGTGGTGGCCCTGCTGCCCTCTTCAGGCTGCTGAGGCTTGGCTCCAGTGGCCCCTGAGGCTGCCTGTGCCTGTCACAAGGAGAACAGGTGCTTCCCGAGGAGGCAGCTTCAGACTCAGGACACTAGTCCAGGGCCACCCTGCAAGCTCCACATACAGGGCAGGGCCCTAGAACAGCAGAGGCCCAAAGTCCAGCCGTACACAGGGCTGGCAGCTCCTGGGGCTCGGAGAGGACTCGGGCCCGGGCCTCTGCAGCTTTGGGGACCCCGGTGTTCCTGGGCTGTGCCAGTATCTCTCTATCTGTCTTGTCTATGCTGTGCTTTGAGGACACTTGTCATCCGATTCGGGCTCTGTGCAGTCCCAATGATCTCATCTCCAGGTCTTTAACCTCAGTTGCACCCGCAGGGCTTCTTCCAATAAAGCCGGGCCAAGGCGCCCAGCTAGCTCAGTTGGTAGAGCATGAGACTCTCAATAAAGCTGGGCTAGGGGCTGCTGAGAGGTGGGCACACCTCTCAGGGTCTTCGATGGTGTGAGCCCCTCCTGTTCTTCACAGACGGGGACACGGAGTCTCTAAGAGGGGATGAAATGGGCCTTGGCAGTGGAATCGGATAATGACACGCAGGGCTGGAGCCCGGGTGGCCACGGGCCGGGGACTGTGGCACTGAGCAGCACTTTGGCCCACACACTGCCTGTGGCTTGCCCAGTGGGGCCAGTCCGAGCCGCCCGAGACCCAGCAGCTCTGATCCTCCGAGCCTAGGGTGTCCAGGGTTCCAGAGCACAAAGACCTGGACCAGAGCCACCTCTCACCCTGGCAGGCAGCCGAGGCTCCTCCAGCGGGGACCAGGCGGAGCCCGGCCAGCAGGGAGAGGGCAGAGGAGGTGGGTCTTGGGTGCTCTGTCTTGCAACTTTCCCTCCAGGCTCAGCGTGGCAGGCTTCGCAAGACCTTGCTCAGAGAAGGGACAGACGCGGGAAGGGAACAATGGCCCCTTTCACGTCCAAGCCTGAGCACCCAGGGAGAGGTGATGGTGGCTGCCATAGGTGATGCCAGAGCTGACACCCAGAAGAGAGACAGCGTGGCGCTCCACCCTGACCGCGGCTTCCTATCTGGCTGCAGTGGCCAGCTCAGGACTGCACGTGGGACCGCAGATGCTGCCTCCCACTCACCCAGCAGGTGTGGCACGTGGGGAGGAGGTGAGGACCTAACCCCATTCTTTGGGGCCTCAGAGCGCACATGAGGCTTCCTACAGAGGCCATGGGGCAGTGTGCAACAGCCTGTGAGACTGGGGTGGGCCTCTGGCCGCTGCATCCCTCTGCCCCAGTGCTCTGGTGGGGTGCGGACCAGGCCATGGGAGAGGACGCTGCAGCACTGGCCTGCAGACGGGAGGCCCAGCCCCTTTCCTGGGGTGCAGCAGCGACGCACCAGCATCTATGCGCATGGCAGCCCGGCCACACGCCGCTGTGCGCGTCTCACAGCAGGGGCTCACAGAAGACCTGGTCTCTGGCTCCAGCCGAAGGTCACTTGGGGCTGGTGGCTGCCATGGTGGATGGAGCAAATGGCACCTCATCCTCACAGGAAGTTCCAGGGTGACATGGGCGGGGCACAGACACGTGGGACAGGCATGCACGGAGATGTGGACACACACTCACACGCGTGTGCTAGGCCATGCCCAGACAGTCAGTTTGAGAAGGGAAGGGGGCGCTGGTCAGACGTCTGCTCTGTGCAGAGCCTGTGAGCCTGGCTGGCCTTGGGGATGTGTCTGCTGCCCTGCCCGCCCGAGCTGCCCGTCAGCCAGTGGGACTCACCATTTTCCCGGTGCTGGAAGGAAGGCGAGAACTCTTTGGCAGTGATCCTGGCGATCCGAGCTTCCTCCTGGGCTTTCTGAGCCGCTGTGAGGGCTGCCTCGGCCTTGGCCCGCGAGTGCGAGGTCCTGGGGACACGGGCACAGTGACAGGGAGTGAGGCCAGCCCTGGGGTCGAGGCCAGCGTCCACCTCTCAGCAGCAGGCTGAGATGGAGGCCGGGCGACCTTGTCCACCCTCACCCTCAGGATCCTGTTCATTCATTCACTCATTCGTTCATCCCACAAACATTGGTACCAACCAGCCAGCCTGGGCGTGGGGCACGCTGGGAATGTGTCTGCTCTTACTGTCCCCAAACACCCTTTGCATGTGCATGAAGCCCCCACACTGGATGAGGCCACACCCACAGCAGGCTGATTCATGCAGCCACCAGCAAGTGCCACTGCAGGGGCTGCTGGACACCCTCCTGTCACCCAGCTCAGCCAGGCTCCGGGAGTGGGCACAGGGTGACACCCAGGACTGCCGATGGCCGAGCCCGGAGGGCCGTCCTGCCTCTTGAGACAGAGGCTGGACAGGTGCACAGGCCTGGAGTCATCTCCCCATCACCGGTCCTCAAGACCCCTAGACAGAGGCGCACTGTCCCCACAGGTCTCCCCGGAGCCTTGGAAAAGCCCGGCCAGTGGCTCGCAGCCCCAGGACATCTTCACCGCACTGGAGGCTGAACCCCAAGGCCCAGTACTGGCAGGTCCCCTGTCTGAGGAGGACCCGCTTTCTGCCCACAGCTGCACCTCCTCCCTACATCCTTGAGTGGAGGAAGAGGCAGGCCGCTCTCCGGGCCTCCTCTTGTAAGGGCGCTGACCCCACCCCAGGACCCCTTGTCAGCCCCCAGTTCCTGCTCCTAACACGAGTGCAACCAGGGACACACGCCCAGCCTGCCCCTCTCCCGCGGTGCTTGGCGATAGTGGCACTGGGCTACCCCGAGCCCTGCATCCTTCCCTCAAACCCACCCTGCTAACAGGAGCAATTCCACTAGAAGCAGATAAAGCTATATCCTACGCATGGACACAGAAATAGAAGTCCTAGCTGCTAAGGACGCCGGGCCCTGCTGCCAAGTTCCCATGAGTGTCTGCTGCCCCGGGTGGGCACCCCCACCGGCTCTCCTCCCCGAATTGCGCTGGCACAGGCCCCGGAGAGTGAAGAAAATGCTTGTGCCAAGACTTAGCATTGAGAAAACTCTGCCTCACTGGTGGTTTCAGTGCCTGGAACTGGCAAGGCCAGCCACCTCAATACCACGGTGAGCCTGTGTCCCGAGGGCACGAGACGGGACCACGCCTGTCCAGAGGCCCCATGGGAGGAGGCCTGTAATGACGGGCAGCCCTGCAGATGGGCTCTTCACAAAGCTCTGGTTGGTACCGGACGACCGTCAATGGACGATGAGCCATCACCAGGACCTCCAAGAGGCCCCCGCTCCCTCCAGGGTCCCTGAAGCCCCCACGCGGGGCAGCGGCGGGAAACGCTCCGTGTACCTTGGGGCTCAGAGCATGGGGCCTTTGTGAGGGTCCTGCAGCCTGGAGACTCAAGGCCTGCATAAATGACCTTGCCCTGCCCCAAGTACAGTGTGCCTGGCTCTTGCGGTGCCTGAGTCAGACACCTGGTCTGAGGGCAGCCTGCCCCAGGGAGAAGCAGGGGCTGAGCTGGGGCATCCCGGCAGCCAGAGCTGCATGGGGCTGGGAGGGAGGTGCCCTGGCCAGCAAGGTGGCACTGACTGACTCCTGACTGACTCTTCCTGACTCAGCCTCCTGAGTTCTGGGATTCTGTGCATCACACCTGCCTCTGGAAATAACATTGGGGTGCTCAGGACTATGCCACCACCATGGTCACCTTCCTCACCCAACGAGGAACCAGGAGCCCCAGCCTCCTACCCCAGCCTCACCCATGAATCTGCCTACTCTGGACATTTCCTCTTCTCCTTTACTCTGGAGGCGAAATTCCCATCACATGAAGTGAATCATTTTAAGGTGTGTGATCCCACGGTGTCTACACAGTCACAGTGCTGTGCCCCGGCGCCTCGAGGTCCTGCAGCCACCAGCTGCTGTTCCGACCCAGAGCCTCCCTGCTGGGGGATCAGTCAGTGAATGAACACAGAAGGTGCGCAGACGGGGCGCCCAAAGCTGGTCCAGGGGAAGCAAGGACCTCAGCATTTGCCTGCGAAGCTGCTGTGTCCTGGGACGGCCACCACGCAGTACCCACGTGGCAGGTGACGCAGTCTGGGAGTGAGGGGCCCGTGTCAGGTTAGTGGCCAGGGTGGCGCTTGGCTCCTCCTTGGCTCAGCGCCTCACCTGTCGCAGGGCTCAGCCTGGGACCCTCCCTCCTGCCAAGGAGCAGAGGCAGCCGGCAGGTGACCCAGGGATGAGGTAACCCACGGTCCTGAGGAGAGCACAGACCGGAGCGATCCACGCCTGGGACCCATGCCAGAGAAGACAGAGCCACTTGGGCACGGGGCTCCCTGGGGGCCAGGGCAAGTACAGAAACCCCACCGATCCCCACAGTGAGGTGTAGCCACAGCTAACAGAACAACTCAGCAGCCCAGCCCTACACTTAGAGGACGTTCCTGGTGGCCTCGTGGGTCACCAGGCCTGGGGGGAGGAGGCCACACAGAGGACGCTGGGTGACATGCATGGGGCAGCCCAGTGTGGCTCCGTGGGGTGAGGCAGGCACCCGTCATCCGAGGTCCTCTTCCCCACAACAGCAGGGCACAGCTTCTCTGCTGCTGCCAAAGGCGGCTCCGTCTCTGGTGGCAACAAGTGCAGGTGAATGCGGAGCCCTTGGGGCTCTGCACAAGAGGCGCGGTCACCCCAGAGATGCGTGGCACAGCCAGGCCTGACAGGGACACCAGGCAGACCAAGCTGGTGCAGGAGGAATGGGGCCGTCAGAGCCTTCCCTGAGCTGCGGCCTGGTCCACAGCGGGCAAACCATCAGGGCAGGACAGCTGTGTACAGGAGGAAGTTACTGGGACAGAAAAGTAGACGCGATGTTTTCTGAGTTTCGCCTCTGGTGGGTCCTCCCTCACAGGACAACACAAGGGCTCGATTCTTCTGATCGGCCACCTCCTCCCCAAAGGCCAGGCCTCTAAGAATCCTTGAGTGGAGGAAGAGGCAGGCCGCTCTCCGGGCCTCCTCTTGTAAGGGCGCTGACCCCACCCCAGGACCCCTGGTCAGCCCCGAGTTCCTGCTCCTAACACTTGTGCAACCAGGGACACACGCCCAGCCTGCCCCTCTCCCGCGGTGCTCGGCAGTAGGTTCCCAGGAGGCAGGGGCAGCCAGAAGGTGCTGCTAATTTATGTAATCAAAACCACAGCTCTGGAGAGCAGACTCCCCAAGTGGTAGGCCCTGCAATGCTGCAGCAGCTGTGCCCATGAGCCCCCAGGTCCCTCGCACAGGGACTCCATGACCAGCACTGGGCGCGCTGCGCAGACTCCATCCACTACGCCAACAGTGATGAAGGAAACCGGTCAGGACCGCAGTGCACAAGAAACAACAGGCTGTCCTGCGGGCAAGCACTGCCTGCCACCACCAGCACCAAGCGGAACACACAAAGGTGAGGATGCTGCCGGAGGCCAGGGCCGTCCTTCGTGGCCCTCGGGGGCCGTGGGTGTGGGTCTGAAGCCCTGGCACGCTGAGCCCAGGCTGCGTGGCTCTGTCTGGGCACCTCCTAAAGGTGGCATTTCTCACGTGTCCCCAAAGGACACTTGGTCCACAGACTCCAGCAGCGGCCAGCCTGCCCACACCTGTATGCTGGCCAGGGAGACCCGTTGTTGGGGTTCAGACCTAGGGGTCCCCAAGAGCCTTGTGAGCTCCCAGGGGGCTTCTGGAGCTGAGCTGCGGCTGGGAGGTGGGGACTAGCAGAGAGAGGTGGGGTGGGGCGTGGCCTGGGTGCCTGCCTCCCTCCCTCCTGGCTGCCTCCCTCCCCCTCCTGTCTGGCTGCCCTGCCTTGGAGCCGGCTGACCATGGACTGAAGCCGCTACAAACCTGGCGCCAAAATCAAACTTGCCTTCCTAAAGTTGCAGTGTCAGGCAACTTAGGGACACCCTGCCTTAAAATGAAGCACCGAAGAGGGAGACCAGGAAAGTCAATAGGATGTCCATTCTGACCAACCACAGGCTGGTGGGAAGACGTGTGTACTGTCTGAGCCTCGGAACCCATCAGCAGCGTGGGACACTCACGCTGGTGTCCTGGCTCTGCCTCACTCCTCTGAGCCCAAGTCCTGTGTCATGGGCAGCTATGGGACTGTGGCAGGGCTGCGGGAAGAAGTGAATCCACCCTTGTCTCTGCTGGCAGCCTGGGGCTGTCGTTCCTCACGGAGACCCTTCTGACGCAGTGCAGGGGCTTCTGCCTGTGCCCCCTGGCCTGGGTATGCCTGTGGGCTTGGCTTGATTCTTGACTCAGGAGGACAGCCAGGCCGAGGAAGTGACAGGTGCTCTTGTCCACCCGCCAGCCAGCAGGGCGTCAGGGCTGGTGGGACAGTCAGCAGGGGAGAAAGCTCTGGAGCTGGGGACCCAAGCACTGGCCACTGCAGTGTCCAGCTTTGACCTTCTGGGGGCTCTGGTGCGTCCCTTCCTGTCACTCCTGGCCACGCCACTCCTGCCAGCAGCAGGCCCTGCTAGGTCCCACGCCCAACCTCATAGTTCTCAACTCAAGCGGCAAGAGGGCCCAGGTACCTGCAGATTGGCCGGCTCCTCCCCGTGGCCACCCTCTCACGGAGGGCTGGGCTCCTTGCACAGCGCTCACTGTGCAGGTCTCTTCCACCTCCTGGGGTTCCACGCGCCCCTCCCTATACGTTCCCAGCACTCATCTCAGCCCCACAGCGGAGACGAGAGCCCAGGTCCCTGCTCAGGCTCCTCTTTCCTGCTCCTCCTGCCCACTCTGAGGCTCAGGAAGGAAAGCCAGCACCAGCCCACAGGGACAAGGCCTCTTCAGGGGTGAGCAGACAACCACAGTTTCCTTGAAGAAAAGCTGGTGGGCGAGAGCCAGAACACGGGGACAACACATGCAGGAAGTGCCCGCCAGGACCAGGAAGTGCCCGCCAGGACCAGAAGTGCTGCCAGTGTAGGGCCGTCCTTTCATTACCGTTGTCTCCCTGTTCTCCAGTCATGAAGCGGCTGCGAGGAGCTGCCTGCAGCCACACAGAGACGCAGACGATGCATCCCTCCGAGGACGGGTCAGTGGAACTGGATCCCGAACCTCTCACGAGGCGGAAGAGCACGTCATTGCATCACAAAGGTCACTCTGCTCGCCGACTCTGAGCTTCTCGGGGAAATAGAAAACAACACTGCCAGCTTTCATCTCTGTGTGCTGGGTTGTCCTGCTTTAATCTCCAGCAAAGACCCTCATGGAACCCCAGGGACCATCCCCTGCCCCGGGCCTGGTCAGGCAGTTTCCTAGCACCTGCGTGTTGCAGGTGGGTGAGCTCCAGGCCACAGACACTGATCTCTGGGCAGAGTCCAGGACACATGGGCAGGAAAAGCTGCAGCAGGACAGTGACAGCCCCACCGCAGACCCGCCGAAAGCCTCTCACACCTCCCCAGGCCCCACCCAGCCGCGTCCCTCCTTGCGCTCGCCCACGTCGGGAATGGGTGGCAGGAGGGGGTCCAAGCCGGGGCTCTGGGTGGCGATGCTGTGGAACAGGGTGCTCTGCAGACTGAGGGGCCCCAGCTGAGCGGGGGGGGGGGGGGGGAGGGAGCAGGCAGTGACGATGTCGCAGACTAGGAGGCAAGCTGCAGGGAACACACGCCGGGAGGGTCGGATCCCCATGCCTCACAGGCAGAAGACCGAGGCCTGTGGAGTTGCAGGACGCACCGTAGCGAGCTCCCGCGTGGGCTCAGGCCTGTGACAGGGCAGCCTGCGGCCGCCACAAGGAACCGAGTGGCTCCTCCGCTCACACCTGCTCTTTCCTCCCGCACGCCCAGAAGCCCGCAGGAGCTGCACCGGCACGCACACACATCTGGGCTGAGCGGCGTGCCCGAAGCAGACGTCTGGAGTCCTGAGCCCAGGGTCCTGTGGCTGTGACTGTCCTGGGGTGGCTCTCAGCCACCCTGCCTGGCACCCCCTCACCTAAAGGGCACATCCCGCACAGACAGGCACGCGGGAGGACACTGGGAAGACGCACTTCAAATCACTCAGAGTCAGCACGCCTGATGGCCGAACTAGGGACACACAGAAGAGGACGGACCTGGGCTGAGGACCCCACAGCAGACGGTGCTGATGGACCTCACGTCAGCGATGAGGACCTGACCTGGGCAGAGGGGAAGCAGAAGCAGCCAGAGGCTGGGGCACTGGGCACTTGGGGGGCAGGATGCACAGAGGGCCGACAGGACCTCGAGAACGCTGGCCTCCTGGCCTTTCAGGGCCGCTGCTGCAGAGGGGGGTGGCTGGCAGGACCTGGGTCCTGGACATGCCCTGTGCAGAGAGGGGCCTGAAGCCCAGGGAGCAGGGCGGGGGAGGGGAGGACACGTCAACCCAACGGCGACTCCATCAACAACCTGGGCCAGACCACAGGTGCGGACACCACGGCCGGAAGGGAGACGGCACCATCCCGTCCACTGCTGTGTGCTTGCCCCAGTCCGTCACCGTCCACACCCACTGCCCAAACCAGTGCCCACCAGGAAGGCAGAGGATTGGCAGGACCCTAAAAATATATTAACGTTGGGGCTGGGGATTTAGCTCAGCGGCAAACGCGCCTGCTTGGCAAGCACAAGGTCGTGAGTTCAGTTCCCGGTACCGGAGAAAAACAAAAAAAAACAAACAAACAAACAAAAAAATATTAACGTCAAGAAGGAACGCTCTCCACTGGGCACGCGGTGCACACCCTTAACCCCAGCTCCTCCAGAGGCTCGAAAGTTCCAGCCCAGCCTGGGAATTTAGCAAGACCTTGTCTCAAAAAAAGAAAATTCTGGTACTATGGGAGGCTGAGGCAGGAGGATCATGAGTTGGAACCCAGCCTGGGCAACTCAGCAAGACCCTGTCTCAAAGTTAAAAAAAAAAAAAAGTATGTGTGGGGGGTTGCTGGGATGTAGCTCAGGGCAAAGGCCCTGGGTTCAAATCTCAGTACAAGAAAGAAAGGGAGGGAGAAACAGAGAGGCTGGGCGTGCAGCTCAGTGTGTGCGCGTGCTGGAAGCCCTGGGCTCCGCCCCAGGCTGTGAACCATGGCAAAGGGGGAATTTCACTTGGGTTTTACCCCTGCATAGTTCCAGGCCCTTTCACTGTTCACAGCCCGTGCGCCAGGATCTCTGGCCAGCGTCACTCCTGAGAAGCCACCCTGCCAGCCCCCACCCCCACATAAGCCTTGGCGGCCCTGACCGCCACCCAGGAGGGCGTGCCTGTGACAGCACATCATGTGCACAGCCCCAGACAGGCCTGTGCTGACCCAAAGGGTCCACATGCAGTGGTGACACCCCCCAACGCTGTCCCCCAGCGGCTCCTCGGGGACGGGGCTTGGCGGCAAGCCGTGTCCTGCACGGCGCATGCTCCAGACATCGTCCCCCGGCGAGTGAGGGGATGGAAGGGGCAGCAGCCGAGGGCTCAGACGGGAGGAGGCAGCTCTGCGGGCTGACCAGGACGGGCCACTCACATGGGCAGAGCCTGGGATCACCCAGCACAGTGCTGTCGACAGAGGCGAGGACACAGGCCAGGCTGGATCACAGCGCCTCGGCTGGCAGTGGCAGGGACTGGCTGTGGCCGGGCCTGCAGGGAGAGCCTTGTTACGGCTGTGTCTAGATGTCCCCCAAAGCCTCACGCGGTCATAGGTGAGGCTTTTCAGAGGTGGCTGGACCCAGGGTGTGTGATGCTGGGATGGATTCATGGTGCGGTGCTAGGATCAAGGGCACCAGGATGAAGGGTGTGAGCGCTCCCCGTCCCGAGTAGCCGGATAAAATAAAAGGGGCAGAAAGATGCTCTTAAGGCCCCTTGTTGCTTTGCCACCTTGTGGGGCCAAGAACTGTCTCCTCTGCGATGCCTTGGAGCCGGCCAGCTACGGACTGAACCCTGTACAAACCGTGAGCCAAACAAACCTCTTCCCCTTTAACTCCGGGCGTTGAATATTTCATCTCAGCAATGAAAACAGTAACTAAGAAGAGCCTCCCCGCTGAGCCAGAGGGCACCATGTGACCATTTGCTTCTGCAGAGACACCTCACAGGACAAGAGGGAGCCCCACCCTGCCATTTTCTGGCCACGTCTGTGGTGCTGGCGGATTCTCCATGGGCCACCGTCCGTGCTGCTGGGCTCTAGGGACGCACACGGCCAGGGCAGCCCCTGCCTCTGCCCTCTCCTCCCAGGCAGCTCTGTGGAGAGCTCCCCTCGGCACCACCTCTGCAAGGCACAAAGGAGCTGGGAACACAGGTGCTCGGACGGGCACTGCTGCCTCGGCTCAGCAGGCTGTGCCCACACGCAGCCCGGACACCGCTGCGAGACGCCCGCATGCCGCCACGGCCACTCGGAGCCCTGGTTCCCCTCAGCACAGAGCAGCAAGTGCTGGGAGGACGTCCACCCCGGCTCACCCCTTGCCACCGCATGCTGAGCCTGGAATTGTCACCACCCCATTCTCCACCTGCTTCCTGCCCCGACGGGCTGACCGGCTGGCCGCCTGGTCCCAGCCCCTGACCCGGGCCTCCTCCCACTGCGGAACAGCGCAGCTGCTGACCACGTGCACGCCCCACTCCCACGGCACTGGCTGTGCCCGGTTCTGGGGTCACCTTGCTTCCCGGAAGAGCACCCTGCGGGCCAGAGGGGGTCAGCACTTGCCCTGGGGCACAGACAAGTGCCAAGGAAGCGACAGGGCTGAGGTGCCAGTCCCAGAGCCCCCCCCCTTCTGTGACAGCCCGGCTGTGACCCAGGCTCCTGCCCAAGCCAGGTGTGGGGACAGCCAGCCACCCCTGCCTCCCTGCCCAGCAGCGGCATGCCCTGGTGCCATGGCGCTGGCTGTAGGGGTGGACAGGCACCGGGGGCTTGGGACCACCACTCAGCCTCTTCCTACACCTCCTGCCCAGAGCAACTGCTGCCAGGATCCAGGTCCCAGCTGCCCCAGGACGGGAGCACTACAGGGCTCGGGGCCCCTCTGGAGCAGCTAGGAGCGATTTCTTGCGGATTTCCAGTTCTCTGAAGGCACAGACGCAGCAGGCCAAAGCCCCTGGGGCCTAAAGGAGGATTAATGAGGTGTTTGTAAAGCATCCCAGCTCTCTGGAGACAAGACCTCAGCTCACCAGGAAGCCAGTGAGAGACGCCTGGCCCAGCTCAGTGTCCAGGGCCACCAGAGGGCAGCAGGCGGGTGGCCAGGTCCAGTGAGCCCTGTGAGGACACCTCTCCTCCCTCCCCTGGACACTGACCCCCCCCAAAGGTGGGTCCACACACTAACCCCGGGGACCTGTGCCTGCTGTAAGGGGCCAAGGGTTTTTCGTTTGGTTTTCTTTTTGAGACAGGGTCTTGCTATGTAGTTCAGGCTGACCTTGAACTCACTATGTAGCCCATGCTGGCCTCACACTGTGACCCTCCTGCCTCAGCCTCCCATGTGCTGGGATTACAGGTATGCACCAAGGAACAAGGGTCATTGTAGATGCGACTGAAGAAAGAATGAGGTCATCCTTGAGATGAGGTCACCAGAGGCCAGATGTGACCACTGGTGTCCTTGTAAGAGGAAGGAGATTCTTGGCACAGAAGACAGAGGCAGAGCGATGCAGCCAGGAGCCAGCCAGATGACCCCGCCCTGCTCGCAGCACCATGGGGCAGTCGGGTCGGGTTCCCATGAGTGTGCTGCGTTGAAAGCATCCGCAGTCAGGGGGATTCAAGTCCCCTGGCCCTCATTTGATCGGTAACGCTCCCCCAGGATGGGACGGGGCTGAGGCAGAAGCGCCGCTGGCCCTCTCGGAAGGTGGGCGGGGGAGGGGGCCGGTCCGGTTGCAGGTGAGGACGGGACTGCACAGAACAGCCTCTGCCTCCGCCACACGGAACGTGCCGGGTGCAGGTGCTCGTCAGCCTGGCCTCAGCGGAGAGGGTGACGTGGAGGAGCAAGGCCTGGCCTGGGGGGTGCACAGCGGGCAAGGCTCAGGCCAGAGTGACCACTCAGCCCTCCCAGCTTGGTCATCAGGGCCGGCACCCAGCGACACACCGACACAGGAGGTGAGGACACAGCCCTGGCCTCCGTGACCCCTGTACCCCGGCCTTGGCCCCATCCCCTTGGGCAGTCAGGACAGGACACCGCTCATGGGGCGGCCAGGGAAAAGCGTGCACTTGCCTGGGACGGCCACACAGAGCCCGGGATGGCACCTGGCTGGGCTCGGCAGTGCTGCTGCCTCATCGGGCACCGGAGTGTGCTGTGGGAGCGGCCCATGATGGCCCCACCGCGGAGGGTGACGTGGTGACAGACATTAAAATCCTCAGCACCGAACTTCTGTGCCAACACATTTCCGCCAGCACATGTTGGACGGTCCTGATACGCACTAGACACATGCTAGACACATGCTAGATACACCTGTCCTCATCAGACCCACGCTAGTGAGGACCAGAGACAGCACGAGGTTAGAGAGAGACCAGAACCTCAGGGTGTTGAACACAGGGCACAGACCTGAAATCCTAGCCCTCAGGGAGGCTGAGGCAGGAGGAATACAAGTTTGAGCCTGGTCTAGGTAACTCAGTGAGACCCTGTCTCAAAATACAAGATTTTTAAAAAGTGCTGAGGATGTAGCTCAGTACAAAGACCCTGGGTTCAATCCCCAGGACTGGGAAAAAGAAACACAAACAAAAACACCCACAAGGTGGCGGAGAAGATGGGGTTGGGGCCAACACTAGATCATCCCATTGTCTACGTCCATGAAGAACCAAAGACCCGAGGCCTGGGGGCGAGGCACGGGCAGGGCTGTGGGGGTCCTTGGGGGCAGCAGGAGGTCAGCCTGCGTGGTGCCAGGTCCCCTGGGTGCTGGCAGGTCCCCAGCCCCGTGGGGATGAGCGGGTGCGGGGTGCATTCTTGCACACTGGGCCGGCTGCAGCCTTCACTGAAGGTGCCCAGGTCACACAATGGTGCAAAAGAAAATGCAGAATCCATACTGTCAGCCGTTTCTACTCTGTCACCTGTGTTGGGACAAATTTTCATAACGAGTGCTGCCGCAAAACTGTGCGATACCTGCTACCCAAAAGAAGCTGGAGACGTGCGGGAGCTCACCTCGCCTGCCAGCGTCAGTGGGCGCTTCCTGCCAGCCTGAGGGCCACGACCGCTCACAGAGACCAGAGGGCTCCAGGGACGGACGGGGCAGTCGGCCACACTCGGCCCTGCTGTCCTGCCTCACCCATCCCAAAGACCCACAGTTCCTATACAGACACCCCGGAGAGCGGCTAGGATACCCCATCCGGAACTCTGTGCAAATGGCCAGGAAGTAAACCCAGGCCTGCAGGCAATGGTCTCACGACATCAGACATGAGCCTAGAAAAACCAGGCAGCGGGGAAACCTGCCAAACTCCTAGGTTCTGTTTCTGTGGGCACGTGGAGTCTGCTGCCAAGAAAACCGCTGGGTCCTGGGTCCTCGCTCACGGGTGGTGCATCGAGCCTGGGGCTGAGGAAAGTAAAGGGGTAGGGGCACTGACCTGCTCTGGTGGCAGTAGGGGTGCCTGGGGAGGGGCGGTCGGGGCGTGTGGCCTGGAAAGGTCCAGCTCCTTCCCGGCTCCTCCCTTCTCTCCGCTGCCTGCCCTAGTCTCCCACATGCCGGAATTACAGGTGTGCCACGCACCCGGCTGACCTCTCCTTTCAGTTGCACCTGTCAGGTATTGGTCCCAGCAATGAGACAGTGACTGAGAACCCGCCAGCATCGCCTCCGACCCAGCACCTCCTACAGTTGGCAGCTGGGGAGGTGGGGCAGTCGTTGTTTAATGGGGACAGAGTCCACATCTCTGAGATGAAGCATCCCGAAGCCTGAGGGTGACAGTGGCATCACAGCCATCTACACGACGTTGCTGAACCGCACCGGAGGTGGTTAAGACGGTAAGAAGAGTGGAAAACCCCGAAGGTGCCCGGGCCAGAGAAGCGGGGGCGGGGCGCCAGAGCTTCATCAACGAGGCGGAGGCTGCTGCCCTGGGAGCCCTGGACACAGCCCTTCGGGATGGTCACCGCTCATCGAAACAACACCCCCGCCTGCCCACCCAGCCGCGGCCTCAGGTCCCTCTCCGTGCCCTGCGCTAGGCAGTGACCGCATGGTGCCCGGCTGCTGGATCCCAGAGGCCTCAAACGTGCCCGGCCCCAGGGAGTGTGTTTGGGTTGTTGCCCTCGAGCTGAGGAGATTACAAGGTCGTGGAGCACCTGCTCAGCTCCAAGCCAGGCTGTTGACACCGCGCGTGCACCCGCCCGCCCGCACACAAAGCCCCGGCGGGAACCTGGGCTGCTCAGTGGTCCTCAGCAGCTCTCTGCAGTGCCAGGAACTGGCGCAGAGTGCCTGACCACGAGACGCCCGAGGGCCCCATCGATAGGTGCACCAGCCCTTGGGACAGCTGGCTTGCAGGGTCCTCCCCCTCCGCTGGGCAGCCTGAGGCACCCGCTGTGCTGTCCCTCGAGGGACACGGCTAGCCAAAAGTCCTTGGTGCCAAGGCCATGCTGCCCCACAGCCAACCCCGGCCTGCACAGGGACTCCGCAGAGGCCAGGGTCATCTGGTCACCTGGGCCCCGGGAAGGCAGGCAGCATCCCGTGCTGGAGGGCTGGGCCCGCAGGTCTCGGTGTGACAGGGCGCCATGCCCACCACTGAGAGCCCACACTGAAACCCCCTGACCAGTGCAACCTGGGAAACCCAGGCTCAGGAGGGGAAGGCTCTCGCAGTATCACACACCCAGGCCTGGCTGACCCTGCACCATGACAGCCGACCACCCTGACAGAACACAGTCCTCCCCCGCCGCCTCCTCCCAGACCTGTGGTGAAGAGGAGGAGGCCGACCTAGAAGTAGATGAACCCCAAGGAGGAAATGAAAACTACGCCTCAAGACAAGAGTCAACCCAGAGGGGAAACAAAGTGCTCTGGGGTCTCAAACGGAGTGGCCAGCTCCTTCCAGCAGCAGGGGCGGGTTTCGGAGAAGTGCCTCTGAACTGGGTCTGGAGGGATGCACAGGAGTTCACTGTGCTGCAGAGGAAGAGTATCCGGGGAGAGGGAAGAGCGTGCAAGGAGGAAGGCAGCACATCTGCAAGGACCCTGCTTCCACAGGAGGCCTCCCTGATGTTCCTGCTGACGGGGCTTGGGGGACAGTGTTCACCCCACTGTACACACCCCACCACCTGCGCCTTGAAACCAGGCGGGGCAGAGAGCTGCTCACACTGCGCTGTCCCCCAGCGTGCCCCAAGGGCAGGAAAGGGGAGGCCCCGGGCTGAGGGAGGACAGCACTGCCTCAGAGGTGCAGGAGGGCGGACGGCAGGGCGCCTCGCAGCAGCCCCTTCTCAGGAGGCGCCGCAGCCACGTCCCGACTCTCCTGTCCCCTGTGGCCTCCAGGGCAGGGCGCAGGCTGAGGCTGGGGTGCAGACCAACGAGCTCGGGAGCCCCGTCCTGGAAGGACCCGCCGCGGCCAGAACCCCTTGCAGCCCAGGGCACCTGGGGCCCAGGGCACGTCGCCCCTCAGGGGCTCAGGTCTGGCACCCGGAGGCTGTGACAGAAGAGCACATCCGAGGGCTCCAGATACTCACTGGCCAGGAGCGCACGGGCGCCCCTCTAGAGAGGGCAGGAACCGGCAGCGAGCCAAAGACGGTGCTGAAAGCCGCTCACCGGGAGCTGCCCGGACCCATGGTCAGAGCCACCGCAAGACGCCCCTTTCCACCCACGGGCGGCCGCAGCCGAGAGCAACAGCAGCAGGTGGCCAGGAGCAGCAGGGCTGCAGGGAGATGACCCCCGCAAACCCCCACCGTGTGGCCACCCCGGAGACAGCGGGGCCCCTCCCCGAAGGGCGAAGCACAGTTACCATGCACTGGCAGACCCACTCCTGCAGACCTGCGCAAGTGCAGAGGGCCGCGGGAACACGGACACAGCAGTGCTCGGGACAGCGCCGTCCAGGCGGAGAGGTGGGGGCCGCCGGCTGCGCCTCAGCTAGGGAGTGGACGTGTGGCCTCTCTGCCCTGCAGAATGTCACACCGTCACACTCAGGAGTGGAGGTCCAGCAGTGCCCGAGCCCATCCACATGGAATGTCCGTGTTACGGTTTGTGTCTGGATGTTCCCCCACGCTTCACGCGGTCATGAGGGACGGGCTTTTCAAAGACAGCTTGTTAAACCTGGACCCGGTCTTTCACGCCCGCGCCTCAGGAAACAGTTACAGCTTTTCCAGCTCCATTCACCAGGGGGCCAGGGTCCTCACTTTGTAAACATCCTCAGCTTGTGTAAGAGGAGGGCAGGGAGATGCTGTGAGGCCACACCTGCCCTAGGGTGGGTAGCCTGCTTACAGTATGAGGAAGGGCAGGGGGCTTGCTTGCCCCCTTTTGCTCTTGTTGCTTTTGCTGCCTTCCACCACCATGAACTGCTGCCCCTCAGCCACGCCACCCTGCCTTGGGACCAGCTGATTATGGACTGCAACCTCCACACACTGTCAGCTAAATAAACCTGTCCGAGTTTAACTTTGAACGTGAAGTATTTTTGTCTCAGCAATGAGGGAAAAGAAACTAAGACAGTCCAGAAATGGCAACGCCAGAGACCGAGGGCCGAGGAAGGGGAGCCCAGGAGCGGCTGCTGACAGCCACGGCTCCTCTTTGGGAGTCTGAAGCTTTCTGAAGTAGAAGTGGGGATGAAGGCACTGAAATCCACCGAGCCGCGAGTGGGTCGAGGTTGAGGCTCACAGTCCACAGATCTAGCTCAACAAGACAGCTGATGAACCAGGCATGGTGGTGCACACCTGTCATCCCAGCGTTCTGGGAGGCTGAGGCAGGAGGATGGAAAGGTTGAACCTGGCCTAGGCAACTTAGCAATTTAGTGAGACGCTGTCACAGGATTAAAAAAAAAAAAAATCTAAAAGGGCTGAAGATGTACTGCAGTGTGAAAGCCCTGGCCCTGGGCTCAATCTCCAGTAACAAAACAAAACACAAAACAAAACAAAGAAAACAAGAGGGTGGACAGAGGCACTTCCGCATTGATCATAAAAGAGAGCAAGTCTCTTCACGCTGTGTTGAGCGCCTGGAGCCAGTGATGCCTGAAGCTGTGATCCTGCCCCGGGCAACAGAGTCCTGCCAGCACACCGAATTCACACTTCACACAGCCAGAGGACGAGAGAACCTCCAGTGGCCAAAGCTGCTCCCCAAGTCCCCTAGATGTGTGCACTTAAGAGCTCTGTTATGCAAAATCTACGGAACTCAAGCCGTGGAATCCACGCTTAGCAAGGAGCTTACCAAGGAGATGTTTTCCTTGCCCGCCTTGTTCCTCTGTCCCTGCCTCTGTTTCCCCTCCTGCCTCCAGGTGGGGAAAGCTGAATCCTGAGCTTGATGCTCAAACAGGGGGACTCTGCAGCCCTAGGCAGGAAGATGACCCCCCTGGGGAACAGACAAGGCTGGCTGAGTGACAGAGGGGTGCTTCAGACGCTTCAGATGCCCTGGTGGACCAGCCAGGGACTGAGACTCTCGTCTCCCATCCTCACGCCTCTGTGAGGCCTTACACACTCACACACGCATGCGCCGCGTGCACGTGAAGGTCTGTCGCAGTCAGCAGCCAGCCAGGAACAGGACGGCGGCCCAGGCTCAGACGTGAACTACGCACGCAGAGGGTAGCAGGTGAGGGCTGAGCGGCCCCGGGTCTCCCAGGGCCGTGGCTGAGGCGTCCCACGTGTCACACAGCCACGGGGGACCTTTGTGGACATGGGGTCTTTGTAGGTGGATGAGATGAGGCCACACAGCATGAAGAGAACCCAGATTTAACAACTGGTGTCTATGAGGAAAGAGGTGGGGTGCGGCTCAGAGGCCTGGGTGCCATGCCCTCACGGAAGGAGGGAGGAGAGACAGGCAGACGGGACAAGGACAGGGACCGGGACCGGGACAGGGACGAGGACACGGACAGTAAAATAGGAACAAAGGCAGAGCCCAGAGCAATGCAGGCTCAAGGCAAGGAGCACCGAGCCCCAGCAGCAGCGGAGGAACTGGGTGGAGGACAGGTGTCTGCAGCCCGTGGAGGGTGCTCTGCGCTCCAGAGCGACGGATGCACCCCGCTGCCAAGAGCGAGGCGGTGACCGTGACAGAGATGCCAGCCCTCAGCCTGGAGCCTCGCTGCACAGGTCGCGTGACCCTGGCGGGTGTGGCTGTCGCAAGCCCACTCCACAGGCAGAGCCAGGCCAGGGAGCTGGCTCCTGCGCAGGCCCTGATTGGTGACAGCAGAGCCAGTACCGTTTCTCCAAAGGCAGACACGCGGGGTGGCTGGGAAATGCGCAGGAAGGGGTCTTTGGCAGTCACCACATCTTGGGTCGGGTCCCCAAGACCCTGTGGGGCTCATCCTGCCATCTGCCCAACAGCAATGGCTGCTCTCCAGAGGAGGGAAGGCCCAGGAGCCGCAGGACCCATGGTCAGGGCCCGGGGCTGTGGCTGACTCCCACTTCCCGTGTCTCTCCCACACATTTCCAAGTCTGGTGGAAGCGTGGGATGAGTCACAGGCCCCGTGCTCCCACCCAGTGAGGCTCCCCAGGAGGAGAGAGGAGATGACAGCCACCCCAGTTGCACCCGACAGCCGCACCTGCTGACCCCCACAGCAGGTCAGGGGGAAGGAGGTGTGTAGGGTTGGCCCCGCCGTCTGCCACTGCAGGAAGATGCCAGACTCGGGCGAGAGGTCAAGATTTCCTGGATCAATGGGCCAGACGGAGCCCAGAGGGCTTGAGGGTGCAGTCAGAGGCAGCCAGGTGCCGAGCCCCATGCCAGCCTCTTGCCCTCGGTGCCCCCTCGGCTGGCCCTGAGCCTGGCCATTTCCCAGGACCCTAACTCCCATCCCGGGCTCTCCCTTACGGCTTCCTTTTACGGAGTGAGGTCCATGCGGGAACAGATGGCTGTCGCCTGCCAGAAGGCCTCTCTCTGCTAGCACACAGCCAGCCCTCCTGCAGGGCAGGAAGCTGCACAGAGCCAGCCCAGCCCCTCTGACAGGGGGCACTGCTGTGGGCAGCCTGGCCCAGCAGGACCAGGCGGGCACGCCATTCTGGCAGGGCACCCAGGAGAGTACCATCCTCAGCCACAGCGTGGAGCCTGCGAGTACCCTGCAGTTGCCCTAAGAAAATCCCCGAGCATGGCGAGACAACCCTGCTGGTCTCCTAGAGTCCAAAGGGGGTCTTCAGGACCAAAAGGCCGGGGGCTCTGGCTCCTTCTGGGGTGACAGGGATCTCTCCCTTAGCTCTCCCAGCTTCTGGGGCTCTGGGCCTCTTTCTCCATCTGCAAAGCACCTTGCTCCAGCCACATCCTCCCCACAGTGACTCTGACCTCCTGCCTCCTTACAAGGACCCCTCGAGGACACCGGCCGGCCCAGGGGGCCCAGAGCCACCCTCACGTCTCCATCCTCGGTCACATCTGCAAAGGTCCTTCCTCCACCCACGGTGACACATCCCCAGGCCCGGGCATGGGGACCTTTACCCACCCGTGCGGGGACAAGTACGTGTCACACAGCGACCAGTGAGCGCCAAAACCTTCTGCTGGGAAAGGAGGGGGCAGCTGCCACACGCAGCGCTCACGCCTCAGTCCACAGTGCCCATGGCAGGAGGTGGCAGTGCGGAGAAGCCTGGCTCTGCAGCCCCGCAGGACTGAGAGGACAGAGACGACGAAATGATCCTGCACAGGGCGGGCTCAGGCCACATGGGGCAGCCGGACCGCAGAACACTGTGAGGCTACAAAAGACGCACCAAGGGAGAAAGCCAGCCTGGATGTGATGGGAGGAAGGGGGCTCTCCCCGAGAGAAGGGCGTGAGGAGACCCTTCCCTGTAAAGAGATTATGAAGTGTGACGTCTGCAGTCACCCCTCACTGGCAGGGACAGATGCCAGGGGGCCTCAGGGTACGCATATTTTGACAGTCCATCTGCTCAGCAACCAGGGAGTGGTGGTTTAGACAGTGTGGACACTGGACGGGGATGACTCACACCTTCCACGGGACAGGGAGTCCCGACTGTCAACCTGACGGGATTAAGATATCCACCCAAGGAGTCGGCGAGCACACTTCTGGGGGTGTCTGTGATCGGGGTCTGACCCTGGGGCCTACGTCTTGCTCCTGGTGCCTTCCCCGCAGGCTCTTTCCCTTTCTGTCCACTTCCGAGCCACCCTGCAGGGAGCAGCTCTCCTCCCTCACGCTCTTTCACCACGAGGCTCCCGGAGCCAGCCGCCCATGGACTGGACCCTGAAACCACAGGCCTCCGTTAAGCTTCGGCCTCCTGTGTTTTGTTCCAGCAATGGGGAAGCTGACAGCACAGACAAGGAGGGTGTCGGGTCCCACTAGGTGCTCACAGTGGTGAACAGCCCCGCTAAAATCTAGGCATTGCTCATTTCTGGAGTTTTCTGGCCACAGCTGACCACAAGAAAGGGGAACCACAGAAGGCTTGACAAAAGCTCTGACAAAGTCTAAGCAGGGATTGAGAAAAAAAACTATATCTAAAGGGGTGGACAGCTTGAGGAGGTACAAGGTGACTCTACACAGATCTGTCTTATCGCTTAACCAGGTTTTATAAATTTAATGGGGGGCTGGGCGTGGTGGCACAAGCCTGTAATCCCAGCACTCAGGAGGCTGAGGCAGGAGGATCGTTTCAAGTTTGAGACCAGCCTGGGCTATAAAGTGAGCTCAAGGCCAGCCTGAACTGCACAGCGAGACCCTGTCTCAAAAAGAAAAAAAAAATTTATATATATGTATATATTTAACGGGAGATATTTTTAAAAAAACAAAAATATTAGCCAGTCATGTGGTGCATACCCATGATCCCAGCTACTGGTAAGGCTAAAACTGGAGAATTCTAACTCTGAGGCCCACCTGGGCAAGTTAAGCAAGACTCTGTCAAAATTTAAAAATGAGACAAAAAAAGGAGCTGGGGATGTATCTCAGAGGTAGAGTAACTGCCTAGTGTGTGTAAGGCCCTAGGTTCCATCCTCAACCCTGAGAACACACACACTCCCTCTATACCCCCCACTCCCACACACTCCCACACACATACACTCACACACAAACGCACACACACTCATACACACGCTCCCACACACATGCTCCCCCCACACATGCTCCCACACGTTTCCCTCCACACACACACACACACACACACACGCTCCCACACACACACCACCTTCCCGTTTCAGATCGTTAAGGATTTTGTTTCCTGTAGGAAGCATCCCTGGAAGGAAGTCACCCTCCCCACCAGGACCCACACAGGGCTGATGGCAAAGTCCTCTGCTCCCACAGCTGGCATTAGAGGTGAAGATGCAACCACCCACAGGAGGCCAGGGCAGAGATCCTCACGGCCCAGCTCTCAGGACTGGCATGGGGCAGGGGCTCATGCTGCAGTGGGGTCTGCAGCAGCCTGCAGACCATGGTTTTACGCACCACATCCCCATCCCTAGAGCAACGCTATTTGCTGCAAGGATGCCAGCCCCACCCCGCTCCATGAAGAGGAACCTGAGTCCAGCCTGAGGCAGAATGGCCCTGGCTGAGGGGCAAGCAGGAAGCACAGCCCTGCACCAGCCGTGGTCCTGCCCAGGCGCTGCCCTCCTTAGTGTCTGGGGCCCCATGACCACCCGTGAGGCTCCGCCCACCCTGGCACCACAGCCGGAGTCTCTCAGAAGGGCCACCCGGCGGGAAGGTCTGAACGCAGCCATCAGCTGGCCACGTCTGCCGTGGGTGTGTGCCCAGGGCCCGTCTCCCCGATCCGACGCCTGGCTGAGGCCCCTGCACGTTCCATGGAGCCTCACAGATGCCAGCCTATGACCCGCACAAAGGGTCCCGTGAGCTGCGAAGACCCAGAGCCCTGTGGGAGGTGCCACGCTCCACGCAGCCGCCTCTGCAAGCTGCACATACCCTGGACCTCAAGACCAGGGTGGCCATCCCGCCCAGCACCTCCCCGGCTGCCCTGTGCTCATCCTGCCTCCACCACGGCTCCCGTGGGAGCCAGAGCCACTCAGGCGTCGGCAGCCCCGCCCACTCCTCCGCGGAGCCGTCGGGCGCCTGCAGCCCTGGCCTGCCCCTCGCCTACCACGCTGTCAGAAGGAAATAGCTGAAGGAAGGACGGCCGCTGTTGTGTCTCGGGACGGCACAGGCCACCGCTGACATCGCTTGCTGCCTTTTAAGTACGACTTTCTAATTTTCCCTTAGGAAGTGAGTATTACATCTACGGCATTAAAAATAACTGCCAAACTGAATTTGTTCTTAAAATACCAGGTGAGTACTGTACTCGCACGCCGACGCCCGCTGCTGGGGGAGGAGGAGGGGAACAGTGGGATTTCGGACCTCAGTCCCAAGGTGGGAATTCCGAGCTCCTTCAGCTCCCTGGAGCCATCTCGCGCCCATGCAAGCCCTGAGCGCTGAGAGCACGGATGCTCATCCAGCCGCCAGCTTCGTTCCTCACCGTGGATCAAAGGCCACAAGAATCAGGCCGAGGTCTGACCTGGTGAGAGGTTGCGAGCCTTCCTGGAAGCTCTCCAGGCCACCAGGCAGAGCAGGAAGTGTCCTCCACACAGCGCAGGCCCCAAGGGCCAAGCTGACCTGGGACGGTGGCAGAGGCCACGGGAAGAAAAGCTCTGAGTCTCTGAATGCCCGGAGCCTGGCAAGGCTGCCAGGTGCCCAGGGGATGCGTGCACCTGGAGTACCCTCCTGCTCCTGCCACCCAGCGCTCTCCTTGGCCATCCCAGGCAGCCTCAGGCTAACTGCCAGCTCCAGATGCCTTGACATCCCACAGCAACCCCTGGCCACTTGGAACCTGTCCCTTAGGGGCTGTGGCCCCTCTGAACCCCAAATTCAGCATCCAAACTCCATTCCAGGCAGCTGCTGGCCCAAAGCACCAAGTCTTATGCAAGCCACGGGGCAGTGCCCGCAGGCGGTCTGCTTGGCTGGGAACACCTCCTGCGGCCAGGCAGCTGCTAGCCGCCTCTGTGTCCCTGTGGCAGCCAGGCGGCAAACACCCTTTCCTTACCCAGTAGCCACGACACACCTCATACCAACAGAACAGCCACCTTCCATGTCCACCAACAGCACCCGTGAAACACATCAGACACACACGGAGCACCCGAGAGTTGCTGCCCTGCTGCAGTGGAGCTGTGGGCCCCGTGGACCTGCAGAGCAACCATTCCCTTGCCCCTCCCCAACCCACGGGCACCTCTGAGGAGCCCCAAGGTTCTACGGAGCCCAGCTTGAGAAACATCTGCCTGGGCCTCAAAGGGGAGTGCGACTGAGCAGAGCGGGCCTCAGACACCAGCTGGGCGGCTGCAGAGCGCCCGGCTACCCCCGACCCCCTACCTGGAGGCTGCAATCTCGGCCTTCTGCCTGGCGATGGTGGCGGCGCGCTCGGCGGCCTCCACGGCCCGGTCCACCTTCTCCCGGATCTTGCTGGCGCGCAGCGGGATGAGGTTCTTGCGCTTGCCGCTCACGAGGACGTTCTGCTTGTACTTGCCCTCCTCCTTGGTGCCGTCGGGGAAGGTCATGCAGCCGTAGCCGTGCCGCCGGTTGCAAGCCCACTCGCCCTCGTACTTGAGCCCGTCGGAGCGCTGGCTCACGCCGAAGCCCGAGCGCTTGTCGTTCTTCCACTCGCCCACGTAGGTCTCGGTGGTGGTGGCGTCGATGTCGTCCTCGATGACAGCCAGCTCGGCCTCGGCCTCGCCCAGGCTGATGGTGGAGTGGATGTCGCTGGCCGTGGAGCTGATGGTGCTCATGCCGGCCTCGCTGCGGAACGAGCTCTGCTTGCTGCGCTGGCTGGCCAGGCTGCTCTTGGACTCTGACTTGCGCAGCTTCAGCCCGCTGAGCAGCGAGCGCCGGAAGAGCCCCTTCTTCTTGCTCTTGAGGATCTCCGAGTCGCTGTGTGCCACCAGCACGAAGCCGCCCCGAGACACGGCCGGGCTGCCGGCCCCCGCCGGGGAGGCGTCCGGGTGCAGTGCCGAGCCGTTGGTGTGCTCGCTGCGCAGGGAGTTGATGGACGTCCTCAGGGGCGAGCGGATGACCGCTGCCATGCCGTAGGGCACACTCTGCCGCACGCCATAGCCCTGGCGCATGCCGCCGACCCACTGGCCCTGGTACGTCCCTAGGGAGACAAAGGAGAGGGGGTGAGCCTGTGTCTGCCAGCACCTCCGAGCCTGGTGCCACTGGGATGGCCCAGGTGCAATTCCAGAGTTCACATCACCAAGAGCTGATTCAAAGGCACTTCCAGTACTCGGGAGATTGAGGCAGGAGGATTGCTATGAATTCAAGACCAGACTGGACCACCACGTGAGTTCCAGGCCAGCCTGGACTATATAGGGGACCCTGTCTCAAAAACACAGAATCAAAACAAAACAAACAACAACAAAAACTCAAAGGCCCTTCCATCGGCTTCCCACGGCTGATTCCTTCCCTTACAGATGGGGTAAGAACAGGCAACTGGGGAGGCCAGGAGGAGGGGGTCAGCCCCAGCATGGTCCACACAGTGTCCTGAACCTTGAGGGGGCTGCCTGGGGAGGTAGTGAGATCCCCACTGCTGGAGGCATCCAAGAAGCGTCTCAAGACCTCTGAGCGGGGACAGCGTGGAAGGGACAGCATGGGGAAGGGGCTGCGGCACGAGAATCAGCAGACTCGGCAAACCCTCAGGCAGGGAAGTCGGGGACCCAAACTGACACCTGCAAGCCCCAGTCACAGCCAGTGTCCTGAGAGCCACAGGGCGGCACCCCATGTCCTGCCAGCGGAGGACAGGACAACGAGGCGCCCCGTGACAGGGCACCGATCGCCCTGAAGGGGAGGGAGGCCAGGCGACAGCGCGAGGGAGAGGGGCCAGACGCAGACACGACCCGCATCCTGCTGAGGCTGCGGCAGCCCCAAGTCCAGAGACAAAATGAGGGGGCGGCCAGGGCTGGGAGGCAGCGAGGGCCGGAGTGCCGAACACGGACCAAGTTTCTGTCCTGCCCGCAGCACAAGCGCTACGTGCTGGCGGCGAGGACGGCGGCCACACTGAGAACGCACTTAGCGTCACAGCGCCGCATGCTCAGGAGCGGCTAAAGAGCCGGGCGCAGTGACCTGCACCTACACTCACAACCACTCAGGAGGCTGAGGCAGGAGGATTGAGTGCAGGAGTTTCAAGGTGAGACTTCACCTCAGAAAGAGAGAAACTGTAGTTATACATGGGATGATCGAAAAATATGGTGAATGTATATGTCATTTAAAAATGCGTTACAGTAGAGAACACAGTGCCATGGCTCTTCCTCAAAGCACTCCCCTCACTTCAGACGCACGGTCCCGTTGTTCTTGCCGCTCTCCCAAGCAGTGCTGGAGCCCTCCTCTGCTGTTACAGGGTGTGATCACACACATGGTGCGTGCTGCTGCTAAGCACCGCCCAGCAGCAAGGCGGCTCGTAAATGCGTGATGGTGTCCGCGTCCACCTGGTGCACCAGATCTGGCACCGTGCAACTCCTGGCTTTCAAAATGACCCCTTAGGAGAAACGTCCTGGATCCACTCAGGACCTCGAGGCAGCCCCAACAGAGCCGCTAAGCACGGGAAAGCGGGCCCAGAGCTGGCGCGGGAAGTGGAAAGGACGAAGGGGTGTGTGCGCCCGAAGCGGGGGGAGGTCTGGAGGGGGACTCGCAGCAAGGTGTCTTGGAACTTGCACAAACTGAAGCAGCATTTTCCAAGCACGCTTTGAGTACAGCACAATACAATAAGAAGGGAGAACCGCCAGCGCGACCGCTCCCCTCTTGCCTCTCCTGCGCGTGCGACTGTGAGCCGGTGGCTGCACCTCTCTGACTCTGCTCCACTCCGCAGAACAGGAGCAGAACTCCCGGCCCCGCAGGCACCAAGACGGAAAGGCGCTGGCCAGGCACCATGCACGTGGCAAAGCTCCACTACTGTGGTCCCGGTTATCCGAGCCAAGAGGCCGCGAGCCCGGTGGACGGGATGGTTCCCCCATCGGGGTCCAGGCATGGCCCGGGGCCTGGCCACACTCTCCCAGCCCACAGCAGCAGAAGCTGCAAAGCAGTGCCCAAGGCTGCAGCCCACACAGGCTGTTCTTGTACCTGCCCCACGCAACCTTGCCATGAAAAACTAGAATCACCAAACAGAAGTTTCACATAAAAGTTCCGATCTTGTGTCCCTTAAAAAGTCAAAGATGTGACAACCAACCCCAGGTCTTTCTTCTCGAAAGGGCCTGGCGTCCGGCAGCAGCTGCCCACTGCGGCAAACAGGGCACGTGGCCTCTACCACTCCTGCACAGCCCAGCCACTGTCACAGATCCCACACTGGGGGCAAAAGCAAGACCAAGCGTGGGACACAGAGCTTTTTTTTTTGGTCTTTTTTGAGACAGGGTCTCACTATGCAGTCCAGGCTGGCCTTGAACTCACTTATGTGGACCAGGCTGGCCTCGAACTCACAACGATCTTCCTACCTCAGCCTCCCAAGTGCTGGGATTACAGGCATGCGCCACCATGCCCAGCTGGGACACAGAGCTTTGCACCCCAGCAATCAGTTGGCATCACCACCAGTGACCTCCAACTTGGGAACTCGCCACCAGGGTCAGGGTGGGGTCGGGGGCAGGGTATCTGTACCCTATACTGACCTCAAAGCGCCACAAAGCTGGGGACTGTGGGGAACAATGAGCCTCAGCAAGCAGTGAACCCTAGAGAGCAGCAAACCTGAGGGAGCAGCCCTAGACTCAGGGGAGGTGGCCCCTGTTAGCAGGGAAGGGGGGCCATGGCTTGGGCGCGACCTCCCAGGAGACTTACGGCCAGCCTTCCTCAGCCCCGGTGGCAAAGAGGTGAAAGCCGGTGGCAGTGGTGGCACGGTGCCTGGATCAGCGCAAGGACAGCACAAAATTGAGGGTGCCCCTCACTGCCCTACTGCTCTAGGCTTTGGCCCGGAGGAGAGTCCCAGTGGTTCTGGGAGCAGATGGCAGCAGAGCAAGGTCACAGCATGGAGGCCATGCTGGCCAGACCCTAAGTGACCTGGGACACTCCCAAAACAAACATCCCTGGAGATGAAGGGCACCCAGATGCTGGTACCACAGCCCAAGGCCCACCTCTCACCACCGAGGTGGGATCCCTGAGGCCCTGCAACTTGCATGCGCCTCAGCCCTGGTGACTCCTGCCATGGAACGGCCCGTGCCTCAGGGATGCAGAGGACCAGGGAGCAGAGCTTCCAGAACCTTCTTCCCGTCAGGCCCCCGGCTGTGTCCCACTCTTCTCCACTGTATTCACAGCTGCCTGACCATTCCACCATCAGGCACGAGAGCTTCTATCAAACCACAGGCTGGTCCTGGCTGGAGCTCAGTCTGAGGTTCTCATTTCACTATTTTACTTTTGGTGCTGGGGACTGAATCCGGGGCTGTGCACACAGCCAGCCCACACCAGCGGACCCTCTCCTTCCGAACTTTCGGCAGCTGATATTTACACACACACAGTCTTCACCCTCACCCCTGGGGAAGCTCCAGGACAACCACTTGCTCACACGGAAGGTATTCGAGGTCACTGGTAAACTGTGTCCATGAGAGACTCCTAGAATGACCACGCTGCCCTCACTGTCACCAGCACCACTGGGGTTGTGTGAAAAGTCCTTGGCTGGGCGGGGAAGGGTGACAGCTCCTGGGGTTGGGCATGGGCTGAATCGCGATGGGGCCCCGAGCCCCCACCGCAGCTGGACATCGGCGCTTTGGAGAGCACAGGCTGCCAGGGTGGGCCGACTCATGCGCTGGAGTCCTCACGAGACACTGCGGACGCACACACAGGACCGCTGGGGCACACACGCTGCAGGGGGCCTGGCAAGAGCCAACCTGCAGCTCCTTGGTTTTCAACCTCAGCCTGTGGAACTGGGGGAGGGAAAGTCCTGTCCCCTAAGCTCTGTGACTGGTGGAATTTCATGCGGGCCATCCTGGGACATGAATGGAGAATTCCCAACCCCTCACTATGTGACTATACAGAAAGAAGGCAGAACAAACCAAGAAAAAGGTACAGAGCCAGATTGTTGACAACACACAAATAATGATCCAGGCACAGCAGCACACACCTGTGAGCCCAGCTACTCAGGAGGCCGAGGCAAGAGGATCAAAACTTGGAGTCCAGCCTGGGCTACTCAGTGAAACTCTGTCTCAAATTTAAAAATAAAAAGGGCTGGGGATACAGTTCAGTGGTACAGTGGTCCTGGGCTCCATTCCCAGATATATGTGAATATATATCTTTATATATTATACAGTGTTATGCATAATTGTGTGTTCTTTATTTTACCATTACCCATAAATACATATAATATGTAAAGTTTGTATACTGACAACATACATAATGCATTCGTAACTTTGTATATAAATGTACTCTAAATGTGCATCTATATGCCATATATTTTAAAATAATTAGTAAGTAGAAGAGAGCCCCTCCCCTCCTGCAAGACGCAGGGAGAAAAGAAACAGAACCAGGAAACTCCCTGGAGGAGGAGTGCACGGTGCAGCAGACCCCAGCGGGCCGCTGGGGGCCCACGGCTGGGTTTTGGCCGCAGGAGTCGGGCCACACACAGATGAGCAGCGCCTCGGCTCGGTGCACAAGCGCCCGGGTCACCAGGCATTGGAGGTGGCCCAGTGGGGAGAGGGGACCAAAACACAAATAAAAGGGAAAGAGGGAATTTGGCACAATCATGAAAAATACAGGTGGTAGAAGGAGTTATCAAGGAAAATGGAATCTAAATCCCCAGGAGGTAAGATGCTGTACCCCCAAATGGGAATAAAATGCAGTTTTAAAAAAGAAAGGCCAAAGGAGAGGAAATAACTGGAAATCACAAGGATGGTTAAAATACAGATTCTGGTGGCTGGGCATGGAGGTGCCCATCTATAACCCCAGCACTCTGGGAGGCTGAGGCAGGAGGATAGTTGTCCAAGCCCTGCCTGGACAACTGAGCAACCTTGTGAGACCCTCTCTCAAAAAAATAAAAAGAGCTGGGCATGCAGCTCAGTGTGGAGGCCCCAGGTTCCATCCCTGGTACCTTCCACACAAAAATGGTAAATGAAGGTAAGTTTAAGAAAATCTTTCAGAAACTAAAACACAAAATAAGAGGTAGGGAAAACAGAAGAAAGGACTCATCCAGGAAGCCCCATGTCTAAGGATCAGGACTCCAGAAAGCAATGAAGGTGACCAGAGACAAAGCAGGAACATGGCCCAGGACCAAGGGTGTACATCCAACCAAGCGCCCACAGATACCTGCATGGGCCAGGAAAGAGCCCTGCCCAAGACCTGCCAACGTGAAGCCGCAGAATGTCACTGAGCAGGTTCCACACACTTCAAGGTGAAAGAAAAGCAGATCACTTGGACGGCCTGAGACAGAAAGAACACAACCACAGAGGGCGACACAACCACAACACACCCAGAGACGTCCCCAGTGGGAAAACACGGCCCCACCACAGATGCTGAGTGAGAATGAGTTTCAGTCTACAGCTTACATCAATTTCTCCATCAAGTAATCAAGCCACAGAAAGTTCGTGTTTCTCACATCCTTTCTCAGGAAGCTACTGCAGGATGTGCTCCACCAAAATGAGGGAGGAAACCAAGAAAGAGGAAGACTGGGGGAGATCAAACACATGCAAGGGAAGGCGCCTTGCAGGAAGAGGGGGGCACTGGGAAGACGGGCAACAGACAGACTTTAATTTGTGTGCACTTCAGGTAGAGCATCCGGCAGGTCTGAGTGAAAATCTGCATCAGGAGTTGTTTTGCTGAGTGTTTGGAAGGTGGGGAAAGAATTAACCAACAATGTAAAGCAAACAATGCAATTTTAAAAGTGGGCCAACTGCTAACTCACACTGTACGTGGAAAGTACACAGGATCAGGGTACACTGCGTGGCTCGGCGGTGAGCAGTATTCGCAGTCACAACAAGGAGCCACTGTGCCCAGGTTCAAGAATTACGACACGACCACCGGCTGGTTGGGGAGGGGGCTGCAGAGGGAAGGCCCCCCCCCCCCCCGGGGGGGGGGGGGGCCCCCCCCCCCCCCCCCGTCTACCGCAGCAGGAGGCCGTGGGTGGGGCATGAGCCGAGGAGGCCTCAGCTGTGCAGCCTTGGCGGGGCGGTGGCCAGGTCCTGAGGGGCTCGGAGTCAGAGTCCCGGGAACGGGCACCGGTGGACATGCGGGGCCTGCCTGAGCGCCAGCCCTTAAACTGGAGCACACGTTACTGTCTGCAAGGGTGAGCGAGGGCAGGCAGACACCAGCAGTACCCACAGTGCTGGCAGTACTTCCTCCCCACTGCAGAGAATAAAGCTCGGAGAGAGGCTGGCGGCCGACACTCAGCTTTGCCTGAGCACAGCAGGCTGGCTGTGACACCTGGAAGGTGATGCACCTGGCGGGGACAGCCAGGGGTCTCGGGGGAACTGGGAGGAGCCACCGCAAGGTCAGGGAGGTAGGAAGATGGCAGTAAGGGCGTGAGCACTCCAGAGCCCATGAGAGGTGCATCAGGGGCCACCACAGCAGGCTGGGAGGGTCGCCAGAGTGGCTACATCGGGTGGAGTGCCAGGCATGACCCCATATCCGTCCTCACGCCACCCAGAGGAGACCTGGGGCGGACGGCAAGTCCGGCACCAGGGACTGCACAGGTGCACTGAGCAATGGGGCAGGCCCACCTCAAGGGGGACGACAAGCACCAGCCCCGAGGGACAGGCCACGCCCGAGTGTCCCCAGTGTGCCGCAGAGCAGGTGATGCCGCGTGCAGCTGGACCATGGGCTTCTGTGCCCGCGATTCCCATCCCAGGGGCCGCCGAGCCTTCCCGCTCCCTGCTGCTCCCTGCAGAAGGGCACCACGGCTGCTCCTGAGTTGGGGCGACCGAAACACAGGGTGGATCCACTCTCAGAATAAAGAGCACCCCAGGCTACAAGTTGCAATCCTCCTGCCTCAGCCTCCTGAGTCCTTGGGACCACAGGTGCATGCACCCGTGCCTAGCTTCTTTATCAGGCTCTGCACCATCAGGTCTCGGACAGCACAGTGCAAAAGAAAAGAAACATCTGTACACGAAGTTCACAGCCACAGCAGCCCAAACACAAACAACCCCAGTGTCCATCCACTGACGGGTGGCTAAGCAAAAACGTGTGGTCCTCACAGCAGAGTATTACTCAGCCATGAAGAAGAATGAAATCCTAACACGCCTGCAGCATGGATACACCCTGAAAACAGGAGTGACAGAGGCCAGCCAGGACAGGCCATACACTGCCTGATGTCACCGACGTGGAGCGTCCAACCAGGAGAGTCCAGAGAGGGGACAGGCTTGCGAGCAGGGAGCAGGAAATGATGCCGGCACAAGGCTTCCTTCAGAGGGGATGAAAGTGTTCTACATCTGGTCGTGGTTCGTTGAACCGCACACATGCTGAAAGGGCAAACCGCACCGTGTAGGGATCACAGGCCAAGGCGGGCACACTCTGGAAAACGCCCGAGGTCAGCGGGACCCTCTCACCCCACAGTCAGAGAAATGACAGGGCGCGCGCCAGGCAGCTCCAACCGCCTCCTCTGCACCGTGAGGGGGCGCTGCCCCCGACAGCCCTTACAGGCCCCCGGGCTCTGCAGCCTGCACAGGACACCCCCAAACCCGCCCAGGGCGCGCTCGGCCCAGGTCACGGGGAGGCGGGGGCTGCGGGACGCAGACTCTGAGGGCAGACATGGCACTGCTGCTGGACATCAGAGGAACGGCAAGGACACCTGCCCCAAAGCCTGGGAGAAGACCTCCCAGGGCGTGGTGCCCGTACCACGGCGGGCCGCGGGGGAGGAGGCCGCTTGGAGGGGAGGAACCCCCAGGAGGAGGGCCACCCTCGCAGGAGCTGTGCCTCCTGTCAGCCTCCCCACTGGCCACCAAACCCCCCTGCTGGGTCCGCACCCCTCAGCCCTTTGGGGATCCTGGCCTGATGCCCACACTGCTCACCGCCCACCTCCGACCCCTTCCTGTCACGGTCACCGTCACACAGGCAAGAAGAGCCAGGGTCCCCACGGGGCCAGGGACACAGCAGAAAGCACACAGGGAAGCGGCGGGCACCCGTCCTGACCTGGCCCTGCCTGAACTCATGCACGGAGCCCAGACGCCACGAGGCAGCTGCCTCAGACCCACGAGGGGAGGGGCGCAGGAAACGGCTGGGCTTTCTGGAAACTTCCCTCAGCCATCTCCCAGAAGCCCTTGGGGCACAGAGCCCAGGCAGAGGCTGAGCACCTGGCAGGCCCAGAGGGCAGGGAGGCGCGTGACCAGGACGGAGCGGGACGGAGGTGCCGGCCCATATGACAGTCACCTCTAGCCAACGAGGTTACAGCCTTTCCACAGCCCCAGCTCACCCTCTGAGCCTCCCCTTCTAGAGATGAGACAATGCGGGGCTGAGAAGGGGACCCCTTGCCGGTCGTGTCTGGCCTTCAGTGCACCCTACTTGCTCTGGGCCTCCTCAAGTCCAACAGACTCTAAGACCCTCACCCCAGGAACATACTGCGTCTATACCCGCAGGCAGCCACCGGAACTGCAGGGCCAAGGTCGTGGCCCCAGCGGAGCTGTGAGAAGCTGGGGTCACGTGGGGAGTGGGGAGGAAGGCCAGGGCAGTGTCTCTGACCTGCCCAGGGTGGGAAGCATCAGAGTTCCTTAGACCACTGGGTCGGCAGGCTGCCCTTACACAACCTCCCCAGGGCCACCTTGCTGGGACACCGGCGGACAGAGGCCTCTCTTGGGACTGTGACCAACCCAGCCCTGGAACTAGAGTCCAGCTGGCTCTCACTGCCGGGCTGGACAGGTGCTGCTGGGGTCGGCTCCAGTCCTGGCGCTGTAAGCACCCCTACAATCCCATCTCCGGCTGGAAACGGAGGCGGCAGGGGAGGCACCCAGCACAGCCCCAGTGTGGCCTCTCAGCCTCAGTTTCCTCCCCCTCAGTGGGCAGCAGTGCGTTCTGGGGTGCAGGCGGACTTATAGACACGCTGAGCACGGCGGCCACAGCTGCACAGACTCGTGAGCCAGGGCAGGCTTGGACAGACGGCATGGGGGGAAAGACGGACGCCATACGCAGGACGTCATTCTCCCACTTTGGACGATGCCTGCGGGGCCTGCTGCCCCAGACACCGCGGCTCTCACAGCGCGGGTCACAGCCTCCGAGGATGGAATGGTGAGCGGAGCCCGAGGGGATGCCCTGACCCCGCACTGCTCCAGCACAAGCCAAGGCCTACTACGTGCCTGCTGTCATGCCCGGTGCGCTGGGGGCGAGAGAAGGGCAGTGCAGAAGTTGGTCGTCCACCATCCTGGCCATCACTCACAGCGGCCTCTACGCCCTACGGAAAACTGCAGGACTCCACGGGAAGCCAGGTAACCTAATCTCCAAACAGGCAGATCGGCACAGACCTCCACCTCCTGAGCCCCGAGGAACGCAAGCCAGATAGTGACAGGTCCTGGCGGGACCCTGAGGCCCCCAGGGCCTTTGTGGCTGGAGCCTCGGCTTCCCACCTGCTTTCTCCATGAAGCAACGTCAGGCAAGGAAGCTCCCGGCACACCTCTGGATGCAGCCTGCGTCCGAGGCCACGGTGCGGGGTGGGGTTCAGGGGGCAGGGGAAAGGCAGACTCGGAGCTCGGACCACGCAGGCGCTGGCGGCGGCAGAGGGACCACCCTGCTCCACCGGGGTCTCAGATTCGCCCACCCGGAAGTGTACACAAGCCTCACCCTCCACCTGTTCTTCCGCTCATCACACAAGATCAGAGGCTTGTGGAGGATGGGGGTCCTTACCCAGCAATCTGTGGAGTCTCGGGGAGGCTGTGAACCCTCAGAAGTGCACAAAGCATCATAAGGCTGCAGGGACGTGTGTTCTTCCCAGGGAACTCACAAGCTTACAGAAAGCTGGACAAAGGCCCACCAGACGCCTGCCTGCTTCGGCTTTGCTGTGAGCCTTGGCCCAGCCTCCTCCCCTCTCTGAGCCTTCCTCATCTGTAAAGCAAGGGAGTGGCTGAGGTCTCAGTATGCAGTCCAGGCTGGCCCTGAACTCGCAGCAATCCTCCTGCCTCAGCCTGCCAAGTTCTGGGATTATAGGAGTGCACCACCACAACTGGCAGTCAAAGCACCGTTTACAGGAACGAAAGAAACAACACATATGCTAAAGTGCCCTGCAGTGTAGGACCGGCATTTACAAAAGTGATCTTCTCTCAGAGGGCCTTCCCTGGCTCTGCAGTCCTCGCTGATCACTCCTACAGCTCGGAGCGCCTGCTGCCTGAGCCCTGTAAGCCCTCCGTGTCCCCAGAGAGCTGGGCCCACACCCTCACGCCCAGTGCCTGTGAACTCGGCCTTCTCTGGAACAGGGCCTCTGTAGCTGTGACTAAGGTAAAGATCCAAGTCCCCCCTGGAGCGGGCCGGGGAGTAACGGGAGACACAGGCGCAGTCCACGCGTCGCTCCCTCGCTCACGGGTTCTGCACTTGAAATCTCCCCAGCTCCATTCGCACACAGCGCCACGGCACCTCCACAGCCACTCGGCCTGGAGCTGGACAGCCTTTATCCAAAGCAGCGGCTCTTGGCCCTGTCTGCTCTTAGCAAATTCCAGGCCAAGGACACTGCCCTTGAGCATCTAGCTCCGGTGAACAGACCCCAGCAGGGTCAGCAACGGGCGCTCTCCGAGGGGCTCTGACCAGTGTCCCCACCTGAGCTGCGTGTCACCTTCCCCAGAGACTTGAGGCTTCTATGCCCAGCTGCACCCCAAGGAGCTCCTCTTCGAAGCACCCAGAAACAAGACCCCCACAGCAGTGCTGCCTTCTGGGCCCCAACGGGTACCTAGCTAGGACCATGCAGATCACATCCCTAGGGCAACCTACGGGGGCCGGAGAATACACTTCCAACAGCCGCACAGGGTGGTTCTGTACTGCAGCCAGGGCAGGAGGTGCTAGCCAGAGCCTGATTCTCAAAGTGCGGCTCCAGGGACCAGCAACAGCGGCACATGGAACCTGAGCGGAGTAGAAAGCCTTGGGTGGCATTCCAGGCCCAGCGGGGCAGAGGTGGGTCAGAAACCTGCTCAGACACCTTCCGGGTGGTTCTGACCCTTACTCAAGTGTGAGTGTGTTTAATCACTTTAAACACCGCTGAGATGCCCAACACCCCCAAACTGAAGGAGAAAGGGTTTCTTTTGGCCTTTGGTCTCAGGAGTTTCAGCTCACGCCGGCTCAGACACAGGAACAGCCGGTGGAGGGTCTGCTGCGAAGGCCAGCTGCACACGCTGCAGCAGGCAGGAAGCGGGAGGAGCAGGGAGCAGATACCCCTTCCTGGGCACGCCGCCTCCGAACGGCGAGTCAGAGACTCCTACTCAGCTCCGTGCAGTGCCGGCACTGGGAGCAGCCCTGGGCCCCGGCAACACCTTGCACATCAGGGAAGTAGGGAAGCGGTGCATGTCGGGATGGAAAGCGCGTCACAGCTCCATCACAGACGCTTGAAAGCCAAGGCAGGGGAGGAGAGGCCTCCCAGAAGCCTGGTGACGCTGTTGTGCTCCTCCTTCCAGACTCAGCTTGAGCACTGATGTCCTGGGGTCCCCGCTGCCCCCCAGGACACAGGGAGAGGTGTCACCTGCAGGACCTCCTTCCAGGTCCCAAAGTCTGGCAGGAGAAATACGAATTATCTCACAATTTGAGCTCTGATCCCCGTCCAGATTGCTTATTCTTTTAGAAGTTACATGGTCCTTTTTTGGGGGGGGGGGCGCTCTGCTATTTGCTTTTCTTTCAAACTGCGTTGTTGTAAACCAGGTGGCGTATACAGCAGGCACGCGGCAAAGGTTCACGGCTGAGCCGCTGAGGTTGGGCCCTGCGTCCCTGTGCTTGTGCCCAGTAGGAGCCTCACTCATGGTGCAGGGGGCGAAGGCAGTGCAGCAGGGAATGGCAGCCCCAGAGAGGCGGCGAGAGTGCAGCAGACGCACGGCCTCTGCCGTCCCGAGAGTCTGCAGAGCTGCCTCGCACTCAGCAGCGCCTCTGGCTGTGGGGCCTCAGGCCATCAGAAGGTCGTGTCTGTTACTCGCTTCGCTCAGCACCACCCCCTTGCTCATGTAAAGCACTGGCCGTCTCTCACAAGGAACCAGCCCCAGGAACAACACACACCTGGGAGCTCTACCAGGGATACACCAGCCCCACGCGGTGGCACATGTCTCATCCTAGCTACCCTGGAGGCTGAGGCAGGAGGGGCAAAAGTTCCATCTCCGCCTGAGCAACCTAGTAAGACCCTGTGTCAAAATAGAACATAACGGGCTGGAGATATGGCTCAGTGGGAAGGTCGTGTGTTCAATCCTCAGTGACATGCAAACACACGCGCACACACACGGCTCCATGAGGCCGTGCTGTGACACACACATTTCCCTTTCACTGTCTGCACTCAAGGCTAAATCCTTGCAATGAAATGCAGGCGCCAGACAATGGTGGTGAACAAAGCCGCCAAACGCTATCGCCTCCGCGTGCTCCATCCACTCCACACGTCTGAGTGAGCACTGTCTGCCTGCACCATCGTGGTCACCCGTCACCAGCAGTGCCAGCTCTGACACGCCCCTTCCTGCAGGAGGGGTGCCCTGCAGGCCACCGCTGTCCTAGGTCCACGGATCTGCAGCACCCGTGTGGCAGCTGCTCGGCACTCGTGGCTATGAGCCCTTGAAATGCGGCGGCTGCAGCTGCAGCGCAGACTTCTTGTTGTCGCTGTGGTTGCGGCTGAGGTGTTTACAGATAGGGCTGTGCAGTTCAGGCTGGTCTTGATCTCACTATGTAGCCCAAGCTGTCCTTTAACTCAGCCGGCCTCCTGCCTCAGCCTCCCAAATGCAGGGATTACATGCGTAAGCTACCATGCCCAACTACTTAAACTTTATTTCACTTTAAACTTGAATCTAAATAGTTACCTGTGGCCAGTGGCTGGCAGGGAGGGGCTCGTTGATTAATCCCTGCCGCCAGCCGAAGTAAAGCAGATGGAGACAAAATGCCACAGACAAGGCTGCTCCTTCGCCTGTGCTGACGCTGCCCTCGCTGCACTCCTGGGACCCGAACCCACGGCCCGCACGCTGCACCCTCAGCGGCTCCCCAGGCTCTCTCTGCCTCTCCGCTCTCCAGGCGGCCAGGAGATGGCGCGGCCCAGGCAGGCGCTCTGCTTTTCAGAAAAGACAACGGCAAGCCGGAGCGGCGGCGTGTCTCAGTGCGGAGCCCACGCACCGACAAAGCGGGGCCGGGCACGCTGCTCGCACCGAGGGTTGGGGAGCTCGGCCAGCGCCACGCCACGCCGCGCCGCGCCACTCCACGCCTGCCGCACATGGCCTTGGGGACACTTCTCTTGGCTGGGCCACTTCACCGAGGCTCTGCAGGGGGTCAGGAAGAGCAGGTGAGCGAGGCACGCCATGCCGCGCCACGCCGCGCCGCGCCACACCACGCCACGCCACGGAGAGGCGGCTGCGGCGGGAGGCCGGGCGTCTGAGCCGAAGCGTGGCGACGGGGCGGTGGCGCTCTCCGTGGTGCTGAAGGGCAGCCTTGCGCCTGCCCGGAGCGCCCGGCGGCTCTGGCGGCTCCAGCGGCCCAGGAACCGGGAGACTGCACGCTGGACGGCGGCGGCGGAAAACTGACACCAGCACTGCCTTTCTTCCAGCACGCACAAATCTACACAGCTCTTCATCTCTAAGGACACCGAGGGCCTTGCATACAGTTACCAGTGGGGGGCTGACGGCTAACTGTATTGAGAGTTGGGGAGACCTGGGGAAACTGAGGAACAGAGACGACTTGAGGGAGAATATCAGGTGTTCCTGCTCCCCACCCAGCCACCATGTTTCCCAGGGTCCCCCTCGCCCCACCATGCCCTCCGAGAAGAGGCGGCCAGGGTTTGGCGGGGCCCCTCAGCGACCACCCTGGGGACTCCCTCTCAGCTCTCGACAGTCTCCCAGTGGAGGGGCCGCCAAGCGGCTTTAGCTGAGCCTCCCTTCGCCTCACGGAGCCCCCAAGTGGCGGAAAGAGAATCTCCAGGAAAGCGCCTTTATCTCCAGGAGCGGGGCTCACTCCTGCTTCTGAAATGAACATCCATGTGGGGACCTGCTTCCCCCTAACCTGGACATCCAGATTCTAGGGTCTCCCACAGTCCCCCGCAAGAACCAAAAATATGCCCAGAGGCGCCGACACAGGTGAGAGGTTTTGTTTCCCTTCAAGGCGTCAACAGCGTGAACACGTGTTTGAAATGAAAACAAAGCCCGCCACTGCCCCTGTCACCTGAATGCCTGGTGCACCGGGCTGGCAGAGACCCAGAGCCCTTGGCGGCAGGGGAGCACGCAAAGCCAGGAGGGTGCACGCAGCTGTTTTGGGGGACGGGATGAAAGTTGCCTGCGGGTGGCAGGTGCACTGTGCGTGTGCGTGCCCAGGCGCTCAGTGCCTGGGTGGGGCTGGGTCCTGGCTGTGGGCGTGTGTGATCTGTGTGGGCTGAGGAATCCGGGCCGGTGAACAGGACCGCGCATGACAGGGAGAGGCCAGGGTGTGAGATGACTCATACCTTTCGGGATGTGGGAGGGCTTATCTGAGCCGGCAACTTTCAGTCCAAGGGGCTCTGTATCCACAGCCGCGGGAGGACATGTTCACCTGTGGGGCAAAGCGCAGGGGCCCAGTGACAGAGGAGGGAAAGGCACCCCAGGCCCCCAGGGCTAGGGTTGGCCAAGCGGGGTCTGCATATCTGCACCCATGCATCTGACTACAGCTTGGGGTTCTGCACCCCAGAGAAAACAAGGATGTGGAAGAAGAGGAAATAACAGGGGTGCTTCTGCACAAGTGAGTTTCCAGGGAGCTGACTCTGGAGTCCCCATGCTGAGTGTGTCTAGTTCTGCCCAAAGCCATCTGCTCCAAGCCTCCACTTCCTGGGGTAGAAATGGGAACAATGGACTCAGCCTTCTTGAGGCGAAAGAGCTTAGCACTGTAATTCATGCGCACACGCCACATGCGTGGCACGCAGGAGTCAATGCTGCCACTTAACATCCCTGGTATGTATGATCACCACCGTCGCCCTGGCTATGAGTTCTAGTGATCACTGTGACACTTACTGCATGTGAACTGTAGTAATAAAAACCACGATAAATAGCAAACCACACTACTGTACTCCTGGTAGAGCCATGTACTCTATCCTCAGTTAAGCCTCCCCGCTTCACAGCCCTTTGTAAGGAGGGAGAAACGGAAGCCAGGAGATTCAGTAACTTGTGCAAGGTCACAGGGTGGAGAGATGGCCGGGCCAGCATCCAAGGCCAGGCAGCCACCTGGGAGGCAGCGTGTGCTCTACCACCCAGGTCCAGGGCTCCCCTTGCACACGGGGAGCTCACACTGAGAGCAAGAGCGGCGCCTGCCGGCCCAGGGCCAGGTAAGCTGGAGGAGATGGCAGAAGTGTCCCCAGTTGAAATGGATTCCATACCAATTCCAGCTAAATGTGGACCACACTTGCTGCTCGTGCATTATTCATGGCAACTGCCGTTTCCCCAAGTCAGCACTGGGAGCCGGGCTTCAGCTCGGGGGCTCTGCAGACTCCTGCCCCACATTCCCACCTCCTGTGCGGAGGAAAAGCTGGGCTGCGGCTTGGCCGTTTCCTCAGGAGGCCCTCACCCGGGACCCCTTGCTGCCCGCAAGGTGAGGAGGGGACAGGGAGTTGAGGCCCTGTCCTGCTCTGCCAGTGACTGTACCCCACCGTGGACAGCACAGGGGCTGCCCAGGACCCCAAGTTCCCAGCAGTCACTGCTTCCTAGTGAGCCCTGAGGCTGTCTGGGAAAGTGGCCCCAAAGGACTTGGCCTGATAACCCAGGGCCAGAGGGGTCCACTCGATTCTGCCTGACGCTGTCACCCTCCACGAGAGAGTGCGGCTCCTCAAAGCCTCGGCCTACCTAGTAAGACTTGAGGGGCTGGGGATTTAGCTCAGTGGCAAAGCGCCTGCCTGGCAAGTGCAAGGTCGTGAGTTTGGTTCCCGGTACCGGAGAAAAAACAAACAAACAAACAAAAAAAGACTTGAGAACACAACCCCTGGAAAGGGAAAAGGCAAACGGCTCCTTCCAGGCAAGCAGGGTGGCCCTGAGGGGCGTGGTCCCAAGCAGATAGGGGCTCTGCCACCCCAGCTGCACCCCTGGGCCAGGCCCACATGGATCCCTGGCCTCATGACCCATGCCTGTGAAATGAGCAGAATCAAGCCAGGAGAGGCCAAGGGAGCTAGCTGTCAGGAGGGTGGTGCATGCCGGCGCCCACACTTCCGGGAGTTGCACAGAGCTGAGGAGGGGCTGGTCTGGCCTGCACGGAGCCCACGCGGCTGGGAACCCTCCAGAGGGCAGCTCTGTGGGCAGCCTAGCCAGAGCCCTGAGGTAACAACTGCCCAGCACCCAAGAAGCCCAGCTGTGAGTGCCAGGCTGCCACCCACAACTGCTGCCTCGCCAGCCCTGCGTGTGCAGGCATGGGGGCACACCACACAACATGCGCGCATGCACACGCACACATGTGCGCGCACACACAGGAGCCCACGCCTGGAGCCAAGGGAGGGCCACGTCTGCTCCCTCTCGGTCCGCAGGGCCCCAGGGTCAGGGAAGCTCTCCAGCTTGCTCCAGGAAAACAACAGCACAGAAAGGCCGCCTGGGACCAGGCCCGGGTGCCTAGTCGGCAGGCAGGAGCATTATATAATTAACTGCCCAGACTCCGCCTCCTCTTTGGGTAATAACGAACCTGCCTTTCAGTTGCATAAGCCAAAATAATAATTACTTGCCAGCCCTCCTCACTCCTGGATGTGGCCAGGGAGAGGACACTCAGAGCCTTCTGCCGGAGACCGGGAGGCGGCAGGCAGGCAGGGGGAGCACACGCACGCTCAGGGGTTTTATTCCCAGCAGAAGCACAAGTCATTGCTGCGTCTCACTCCCTTCCCAGGCATCCATGCCTGAAAAATAACCCAGCCACCCAGAGGGAGGAGGGGAGGCTCCAGGCAGGCGGTCAGACTGGGGTTTGCTGCCTACACCCGGGTGCACCCAGGAGTGGAAACTGGAGTGTCCAGACGGGGGGCAGCTGCAAAGCCAGCAAAGGCTCCCTGCCTAGAAACCGTCTTCCAGGCAGCTCACCGGCTTCCAGCACCTGCTCTGCTCAAAATGTGGTAGCATCTTTCAAGGAAGGTGCAGAGCAATTCCCTCAACTAACCGTGAAATGATTCAGCCACTGAAAGTCGAGATTCCTCGGCTCGCTAACAGATGGGCCTCCCTCCCTCGCTCCCTCCCTCCAGCCAGCAGGCTGCTTCGACAGCGACAGCAGCGCCCGCGTCCAACCACCTAGAAGTTTACTGCCTTGCTGTTTGGTTGGGTTGGCATCCCCCGCCTCTAGCACTCCCAGGTGCTCCTTCTTCATTGGCCTGGGCTGATCAGGACTAGGGAGGCCCTGGGCACCGCAGGAAAACAAGGAGGCAGCTGGGGCCTGGGGCCAGCGACAGGAGGGGGGGCGCCGCGGAGGGCTCCTCTCCAGCCCCTGCACCTGTGGTGATGCCAGAGGCGGCCAGGCCCAGGCTGGCCTTTTGGGCAGGTCTCTGGCCTGCTCCCTGGTGCTGTGTGGCAGCCTGGCTCAGTGCCGCGGCCCGGGCCTGGCTGGCTGCTGTAAAGCCCCCCACCCCTTCCAGTGGCACAGGGCCCCGTCCCCCACCAGACCACGGGCAACCTGTGGCCAGGGCCCGCTGAGGCCTCCAGGGCACATGAGAAAAGCCCGGCCCGCGGCCCAACAGGAAAGGCTCAACTTCCCGAGATAAACAGAGGGGCGAGTGAGGAGGGCCCTCCTCCGCGCGCACCTACCTCCGTCCGAGTAGGTCTCCGTGCCATATCCGTCCTGCAGCCCGTTGCTCCAGGTGCCTTCGTACTTGGCCCCGTTGCCCGTGCACTCCCGCACCCCGTAGCGCCCCTTGAATCCGTGTGTCCACTCGCCCTTGTACACCCACTTCCCCTTGCTCTCCAGGCCGATGCCGTGGCGCTTGCCCTGCGCCCAGGTGCCCTGGTACGTGTTGCCGCTCGGCCAGGTGTAGACGCCCAGCACCTCGAAGCCGTGGCTCCACGAGCCGGTGTATTCGCCTTGGCCCTTGGGGCCGGTGCAGACGCCATGGCCGTGCGCCTTGCCGTCCTCCCAGCCTCCGCAGTACGACCCTCCATCGTCGAAATTAAACCTGCCCCCAGTGGACATGCATGTACCGCGGTCCGCGAATCCCGCAGGCGGCGAAAAAGGACGCGGCGCCCGCGGAGCCGGAGCCGTGCTCGGCCGGCGACACCCGGGGCCGCCGCTCGCTCGGGAGCTCGGAGGACGCGAGCAGCT
>NW_004955541.1:1963417-1968596 GCF_000276665.1 Chinchilla lanigera | reverse complement strand
GCCCCACCCCCGCTTCCTCGGCACTTGGATTTAAAGGGACAGGAACTGCGTAACGGGAAGACGCCCTGCGCCGGGGCGCTCTCTCTGTGCCACCGCCCGGGCCGGGGAGGTGTAGCAGGCGGCGCAGGCTCAGGCCCCGAGGAGGACGCCCATTCCTGCCGCGCCCCTCTCCCGGCTCTGACCCGCGCCGCCGGCCCGGACTCGGCCCACAGGCTCTCTGCAAACCACAGGTGGTTTTTTTCCTATGACAGATAATCTCTGCTTTTCCTCCTGGCCCGGGAGGGGTGCCTCAGAAAACGTGCATTTGGTGAATTCCTTCCTCCCATAAATCAAGGGAAAGTCGGACCACATGAGCCTCTGTCAGAGCAGAGCGCCCACATCCCATGAGCCCTGAGCCTGGCCAACAGGTAGCCCCTACTCCGGAGCGCCTTGTGGGGCGGAGTGGGGTCGCACTGGGGCTTGGAGGCCTCTCCCCACACACTCTCACCGCATAGTGTCTGACTCTTGGTTCGTCCATGGGCCATGGAGACAGGAGCCTGCGCCCCTGCTTTCCGGGCTGAGCCGGCAATGGCTGCAGTGGGAGGCCGCCGAAGTCTGCTCACTGCAGGGGCCATGCGGGTGCCTGGGTCAGGGGGGCGGGGGTGCTGTGAACCAGGACTCAGGACCTGTGGACCCGTCCCTGCTCTGGCTAAAAGGAAGATCAGCCCCTCGGGGATTCCCGGGGTTCAGCCCGAACCTCTTGCCTTGGGCACAGAGCCCCTCCACAAACGCCAGGGGCCAGGAAGCCAGGACCCCTTCCCCGCTCTGGGGCCTTGGGGACATCCACTTCTGTGTCACGGTAACCATAGCCCCAGGTGCCTTCTGCTCCTCACTTGCTTCTCTGGAGTTTCCTTTAAAGCCAGCAGGTGGGCTGCTTAGGTCCAGCACATCCTGGCCTTTATTGGAATTCACGGCTCACAGAGCAGCTAACCTCTCACCCACAGGGCACCCCTAGGTCTCCACTCTCAGGACCACACTTGGTGTTATAGAGAGCCCTTCCCAGTCCTCGCTGCAGCCCAGGAAGTTTGTATTTGTAATCCCATGAAAAGTTATTGGAATTCGAGTGAGTTAATTCCAATCTACCACTTCCAGTGCAACCCATGGTGAGAAGAGACACTAAGGCATATTTATAGTTATGGGGAGCCAAGGGGTCCTAAGTCCAGCCATGACAATGGCCACCCGGAACAAAGGTCTTGACCCAAGGCTGAACCCAGGTTTTATTCATTCGTGAAGAAGGGAGTGGCTTGAGGATGAGTGATTGTGAGAACCTGGGAAGTAGGTGAGTGCCCTGAGCTGGGCTAGGCAGGAGGCCTGAAATCACCCCTGCAAATGCAGAGAGAAGGATATGCAGAAAGAGTAATGTGCATAACACAAATGAGATAGTATCTAATACTTCAGGGTCCGTGCTTCAGCTCTGGTGTGTAATGTTTCAAGCCCCAGGAGGTCACAGCCTCTATCTGGAGGCTGGATCCCAGCTGACAGCGACAGCGTGGAGCACTGGATCACACGTGGGAACAACGGGGGTCTGGGGAAACACAACTGCCATCTCCAAAGATTGCCATCAGCACCTGGGCTCGACGGATATGCAGTGCTTAAAGCCAACTGAAGGGATAGGGAAAAGTCCTGGCCAGCTCTGTATGTATCAATACATGGAAACAGGGTCAGGCTCAGCCAAAATGGAGGCAATTGCTCCTCCTTCAAAGAGAGTCGCCCAGGTGGTCCTCCACAGGTGTCACCAGACTTTGTTTTTGTTTCAGCCTGTTTATTCTGTCCATGGCAATGGGCATGAACTAGTATCTCCTGGCTGTTCCCTATAAGTAAAACTACATGTTGCGATTGTGTGGGCAAAAAATGCTACAGATTTGTTCTCCCGGGATTTAGGTTCGAATCCTGGCTCTAGGGCCTGTTGCTGTGTGCTTTGAGTGGCTGCTTACTGTCTGAGCTGTTTTCCCATCTATAGAATAGGCATAATGGTTCTCATAGGGTATCCCTGAGAATGCAAGGCGCTGGGCACCCAGCACCTGGCCAGCACTTGGGAAGCAGGAAGTGGTACTGCTCTAGGAGGTGGCAGAGTCCCTCAGGGGCACACCCAGCCTGCAGACTGCCCCCAACACTGTGGAAACAAACCTTGCTATCACTCTGGTACATGCTGCATTTTCTCCCATTTTATTTCGATCCCTTTTCTGCTGATTCAGCAGCCCTTCCTCGCAAGCAATGGCTTGCAGCTGAGATCCTGTGGGAAAGTGGCGCTGGGGTCCAGGCACTCGCTCGTCAGCACCTTGTCCCTGGGACCGTGTGCGCCCTTTCTCCTGCAGCTCCACCCTGGCCCCAGCCGGCAGCACCAGGCCCACTCTCTGGAATGCACCTAGGAGAGGGATTTGTGCACGCTGGAAATTGTTCTCCCATCGAGGAGCGCTGGCAGCATTGATTTAATTTTGGAGAAAATTCTCCAAGGCTGTAAACACAGCACCACCCAGCAACTTAGAAACAGAACCCAGGGAGGAAAAAAGCCATGCCTGTGTACTGTTCCACAGCCTGCGAGCCCCAGGCCAGGTGAGCGAGTCTCCGGGGTTACCGCCTATGCTCCTGGGGGTGGAGAACCCACACTCTCCTCTTCTAAGGCCGGTGTGGCCCCTGGGACAGTGCCTTCCCCGTGGGGGAACCCACCCTTCCCTCCTGACGTCAGCACCTGCTGTCTCCTTTGCTGGTCTCCTCCCAGGGCAGGGAAGCTCTCTGGTTGCGGCCCCGGGAGACTTCCTGGCTGTCCTGTGTGAGCACAGCCTCTTGGCACCATGCAGAGGCCCACCACATTCCGCCACGTTCCTTAAGAACTTAGCCACCATCCACAGCTACCTGGGTTTGACTTCTGGTCTATGCTGGTGTTCATCGCCCATCACAGGCACTCTCCTTCCGTCTGAAGCGGATGTGCTCTGGCCTCTGTCCCCAAGAATCTGGGCTGCAAAAAAGACAGCAAGTGACACAGAGTGGCTTCAAAGGCCAGCTTGTGAGCTGAACTGTAGCCTCGTGCCCTTGGGATGCTTGAGTCAGAAGTCACCGTGCTGTCAGGGCTCAGAGGCAGCCCCGTGAATAGGACAACAAGGAGAGGAGAGAAAGGAGAGGAGAGGAGGGGAGGGGAGGGGAGAGGGGGAGAGGAGGGGAAGGGAGAGGAAAGATGAGGAGGGGAGGGGAGGAAAGGAGAGGAGGCCTCCAGCCCCCGGCTGGTGCCCAGCCAGCAGCCAACACCAGGCACATCGTCTTGAGAATAGATGCCCAGCAGCCACCCAGCTAGGCAGAGACAGCCCTCCCATCAGCTCAGTTTCAGAACAATAAATTACTGTACTGTTCTAAGCCGGGGATGGTGTACCCTACAGCCTGGAGGCCAAAATGGCCCCTTGCCTGTTTTTATAAATAAAGTTTTATTGCAGCACAACTATGCCTATCCACTTACGGATGTCTGCAGAGACTTTCACACTATGACGGTACAGTTGAGTAGCTGTGACAGGCACCACAGGTCCCACAAGGCCTAAAATATTTCCCTCCTTGTAACTTACCCCCAACAAGGGTGTCAAGCCCTGCGTTTTGGTCTGCACAGACTGCTGTACCAACATGCCACCAGCTGCACACTCAGTCAACAGGAGTTTATGGCTCACAGACCTGGAGGCTGGATGTCCAAGGGCAAGGGTCTGGCCAGCTCTGTTTCTGGTGAAGGCTCTCCCCACTGACGGACAGCTGCCTTCTCACTGCGTCAGGACCCCATGTCTCCCTGTTCTGGGTTCCGCAGTTTCTCCTCAGGTTGGGCGCTTTCTGTCTCTGCCCCACAGGAAGCACGCTCTGCTGCCATCTCTCTTTCTACCCTAACGTGGCTCACCCGGACTCCCTGGTCCCGAATCCTGACGCCTGGGAGAGAGATTCTGCTTGGGTCAGTGGGGCCAAGTGTCCCCAGCAGTTGTGGTCAGGGAGGGGTGTCCTGTCCACCCACAACAAGAAGATGTGGGTGGCATTTCTAGTGCAAGGAGAGGAAGTGTAATCTGAGCTAAAAGTTGAAATGGAGGTTCTGTTGATGGAAGAGATGATTAGAAATTGCAAGGGCAAGAGCTTTGGAAAAATGGAAGGCATCATCTTACCTTCTTGCTTACCAAGAACCAGAACCATGCACAAGCCAGGAACAAGTTCACGAGGAGACAGTGGTGAAAAGAGGTGGAGGAAGAGGAGGGTAATGCCGAAGTGACTTGGAGGGGTGAGCAAGAAGACAGAGGCTGCGACGGCAGCGATAGCAATGGTGAGCTTGGCTGTGGCAGTGATGAGAATGAGCCAAGGGCTGGCGGTGGTGGTGACAGCAGTGACAGGCATGTTTCTGATGGTTGCAGTGATGATGAGAATGATGGTGATGAAGATAACTGCGGTGGTGCTGTGGTGTGAATGTGCTTTGAGTGTCTCCCCGCAAGGCTCCTCGTGTTGGAGCTTAATCCCCACTGAGAATTGTTAAGAGAGTGGAACATTAACTGCAGCATTTAGAGCAGATGACACACTTGTTGGGGGTAAGTTGACACCCTTGTTGGGGGTAAGTTACAAGGAGGGAAATATTTTAGGCTTTGTGGGACCTGTGGTGCCTGTCACAGCTACTCAACTGTACCGTCATAGCGTGAAAGTCTCTACAGACATCCGTAGAGCATTTGGGGGGGTGAAAAGAATTAGATGTGATTATTTTAATGAAGGCCTCATGATGGAATCCTGGTGGCTCTGTAAGAAAAGGAAGAGCAACCAGCAGAGATGTGTACACACACACACTCACACACAGTCTCACACACACACACTCACATCTTATCTTTTGCCATGCAATGCTCCGTGTCACCTTGGAACTCTGCTAGCAATAAGACCATCCATCACCAGATGTAGCCTGCCTCAGGTATTTTACAAATGGACTAAGATGGATATCATGGTGATGGTGGTGATGACGGTGGTGGTGGTGGTGATGATGGTGATGATGGTGATGGTGATGATGGTGGTGATGGTGATGATGGTGATGGTGGTGGTGATGGTGATGATGGTGATGGTGGTGGTGATGGTTAATATGGTGATGGTGGTGATGATGGTGGTGATGGTGATGATGGTGGTGGTGATGGTGGTGATGGTGATGGTG
>NW_004955541.1:1957174-1962998 GCF_000276665.1 Chinchilla lanigera | reverse complement strand
GTGATGGTGGTGATGTGATGATGGTGATGGTGGTGATGGTGGTGATGATGGTGGTGATGGTGGTGATGGTGATGGTAGTGATGGTGATGGTGGTGGTGATGGTGATGGTGGTGTTGATGATGGTGATGAATTACGTTTATGTTCCAGGTTGTGCTAAGCACTTTACATTCCTTATCATATTTAATTAAAATAACTTTATGAAGCAGGCACTATTATCACATACATTCCCATTTTACAGCTGAGGAACCCTGAGTCTTAAGGTCAGTTACCTGCCCAGGCTGGAAATGAACAGTTGACAGTAGAGCATATTTTTGTACCACCACAACCTTCTGTGTTGATGTCCCCTCCCTGGGAAAGACGAGCTGTCCTCTGTGGCCCAGCCAATCTTTGTACACCTAATGAATTATGATATAATAAGTGCCCGTGTGACGACCACTGTACTTGGGAAACTGAACAGTGTCAGCACCCAGAACCTACAGGTGCCTCCTGGTTTCTGCCTTCTCCCCCTCCCAGTCAAAACAGTCACCTGCGTGGATGCACACCATCCTGGTCTTTATCACTTTGCCGCCTGTGTCTGGGCTCCTAAGCCCCACAGTTTGGTCTTTGTCATTTCTGGTGTTGGTGTGACCGGAATGACATTGTTTTCTGCCCAGAATTGTACTTGAGATTCATCCATGTGTCTGTGTCTCTGGGGTCATTTGTTCTCTTCCCCGTGATCCTCCATTGTGTGAGTGTACCAGACATGACTCATCCACCTGACTCTACGTAGACATCTGGGTTGGTTCCAGTCTGTGGCTGTGTCAGCCTTTCATTGCAATCACAAAACGCCTGGAGCAGCTCACTTTGTATGGAGGAAAGGCTTATTTGGCTCAGGTCTGGAGGCTGGAGGGTGGGGCACCTGCACCAGCTCCGTCCCAGTGAGCAGAAGCATGGGCAGTGTTATATCGCCAAGCAGGACACACCAACACCAGACTATGCGTCTGGCTCATGCAGGACATCTGGAGAGACGCTCCCCTGATGGGTGACTCTGATGTATTCCCTACTACTCACCTGCCTCACGGGCTAATGAGTGTGATTAGACCTCATTAGGACGAAGCAGCCCGCAGTTCTTTAGGCAGTCTTCCTAGCTACTGTGCATCCAATCCGTGCGACCCCACAGACGATTGCTGAGCAGGGTGCGCGGGCGGCACCGCAAGGCTGGGATCTGTGAACTCATCAAGGATGCCAAGGGGTACAGAGCATAGCCAATGGCTTCACCATGGGGTGACAGCTGCAGGCAGGGTTGGGGGGTCCCAGGGTCAACCCTGCGTGCAAAGGCTCTGGGGTTGGAGGAAATGGGTGCAAATCACAGCTGGGGGACTGGGGCCCTGCCAGGGTAGACAGGTCCACTGGACACGCAGCCCAGGATGGGTGAGGTCACACCTGTCCCGTGGGTGTGGGTTTCCTGGTGGGATCACTGACCCTCAGACTCTTGGCCTCCCACCTTTCAGTTTCTGTGTCCAGCTGCCCCTCTGCTTCTGCCTGCCCGTGGTGTCCCATATTCTGGTGCGTTCTCTCAGTCTCAGCTTGGTAGCCCTTCCTCCAGAAAGCCTCCCGCTGTCTACCCCGCCAAGCCTGCCCTATGCTGCATCACCTTGGGCCATCGCTGCAGGGCCCGGGTCTGTCCCATGGGCTGCGGTGTCAGCCGTGTTCGGGTGCTGGCCCTGACTCAGCATCCACACACTCCAGCTGCTCGTGAAGCGTGTTTGGGTGAATGAGAGAGTGAGTGGCAGAGCGCCTGTCTCAGGACCACAGAGGACCACCCTGAGAGGTACCGCGCCAGGGGACCAGCCCCTCCCCAGCCAGCCCTGGCCCACACAGGCCAGGGGGCGCCCTCTCCCCTCGGTAGGGCCAGGCCCCTCTCTCCACGCCTTCCGCACCTGCTCCTGCGGGACCGCAGGTGGCGGCCCTCGCAGCAGGACCCATTGGCGGACCTCGGCGTGGCTGCAGGTTGCTCTCAGGTGAGTCTCCCGTGGCCCCTGTGCGCTGGGAGAACGGCTCCCAGGCCCTGGCTGCGTTGAGTGTACTTGTGCCATGGAGCTGTCGGTGTCCCTCTGCATTCTCACACAAGCTCCCTACTGGACGCCTGGCTGCAGACCTCTTCCCCGCTTTTCTCTTTCTCCACAGGGCCACTGGCAGCACAGCAGTTCTGAATCTGACGAGGCCCGATTCTCTTTTCTCTTTTGTTCCTTGCTCTTTGGCATCATGGCCAAAGGATCCAACCCAGTCCACTTCCCTGCTCGCCCTCCTCCACCTGCCCTGCCCTGCACACTTAATGCCCTTGCAAGGGCAGGCAATTCATGGGCCATGGCTGTGCCTCCCAGGTAGTAGCCAGGCTTCTTGGCCACATGCTCTCGCCCTGCGGACCAGTGTGTTGGAACCAAGATGCCAGCTTCCTGCCAGTGCCATGAAGCCTTCACAGTGACGGTGACCCTTGGTCAGAGCTGAGTGGGTATGCGGGGGCCTCGCAGAGGAAGGTCTGACTCCGGGATGGCTGTGGCAGGGCTGAGTCACTGAGCAAGACCTCAAGGCCATCTCTCCATTTTGGTGTTTATGGTGGATTGACTACCAGTTGGTGGTCAACTTGTAACACCCAGCTGAACTGAACCAGCGTGGTGCTGGGTGTTGGAGCCCACTGGAGGATTGTTGCCAGCAGCATAAGAGGCAGAACTGGAGAGGAAAAATTGATGAGGTTGTGGGGAGCTGGGAGAGGCTGTTGGGAACTGGTAGAAGCTGTTGGGTGGTGTTAGAAGCTATAAGTTGCTGTTGGCTCTCTTGGAGGGCCTTGTCGTGCTGCCTTTCCTGATGAACTCGGCTGTTTCCATTGTCCGAGGAGCTCAGGACCTTGTTGTTGCTGAGAATGACTTCAGTTCACTTTGGGGGAGCTCTGGTCCTCACTCTGAGCATCACTTCCTGGCTCTGGAGGGGAAGATGGTGCACTGCTCAGTCTCCTGGAGAAGCTTGTGTGTTGGCTTTTCTGATGTGAACTCAGCTGTGCTCATCATTGGAGGAGCTCAGGACCTCACTGTTGCTGAGGATGGCTGTGGTACTTTTTGGGGGAGCTCTGGTTCTTACTTTGAGTGTTGCTTCCTGGCTCCAGTGCAGATCCCTCAGCTGCTGGCACAGATCCTTCATCCCACTGGCACAGACTTTCTAGCTTCCACCACTGACCTTGGGGCCTTCCCAGCACAGGTCCGTGAAACAGGCCCTCATGGAGACATTGCCATGGGCTCTAGCCTCCAGCTGGACTCATGGGAGGCATTGTTATGGGCTCTAGGCCTCCAGTTGGACTCGTGAGGGGCATTGTTATGGGCTCCAGGTCTTCAGCTGAACTCATTTAGGACATTACCATGGGATCCAGGCCCTCAGCTGGATTCTTTGGTCTTTAGTGTGTGGACAGATTTCCTGCACTCTTTGTATATGACTCTTTGGGTGACTATTATAAAGTAATCTTATAAAATATGTGTCCTGTATTATATTGTTCCCCTTGCAAAAAACCCAAACTACGACAGTGGCCAAAGACCCCTGTGCCTCCTTTAATCCCACTTTTCTAGCCCCGGAGAGCTCCTGTGAGCTCAGCCCTGTCCAGAGCCCTTGAAGCCAATCAGGGCTCCTTGTGCTCCAGCACCCTGCCTTCCTTTACCTTTTACCCTGAACACCCAACATCCGACAGCCACTCAGCCCTCACCCCCAAAACTCGAGGCTTGGATTGGTACCTGAGCCAGAGCCAACCAGACACAGGGGGTGCTCCAACGCTGGGAAACGCAAGTGCAGCTCCCGCAGGGGCATCAGGAAGACCCGCTGCCCGGCAAGGGACCCCCCTCATAAGCAGCAAATGGGAGCTTCCCAACACCTGGGGTGGGTGCTGGCTGAGCCGAGCTCAGTCCTGGCTCTGGGCTTGTGAGCTGTGTGTCCTTGGACAGCCACTTGGCCTTCCTGAACCTCTGAGTCCTCACTTGTCAAGCAGGAAGAGGAACGCCTGCCCTCCGGGCAAAGAGCAAAGCCACGTGCACGGCCACTGGTCAGGAAGCGCGTGTGCAGGGCCCACTCTGCACCCTCATCCCGCCCGGACCCCCCAGGGCAGCCCCGGAAATGAGGGCGGGAATGCCTCAAACCCCAGCTTTCTGCTCACAGACTAGCTGCTCCGAAATGCTCTCTGTCCGTATTAGAACCATTACAGTCATGACAGAGACTGTGTACAGTAGGGAAAATCACAAAAAAATGAGCATGCCACATCGCCCTGCGTAGCCGCTGTGACGGTTGATTTAGCTCCTCCGTCTCCCCTGCTTGCTGCCCGGTTAGTCCAGAGAGTTTATAAAATCAGGCTTCCTGCATTTGCTTGTTTTCCCTGCGGCTTACACTGAAGTCTCCTCCCTGCATTCAGGCATCTTCCACAGCCGGGCGCAGTCGTGTCCTTCTCTGCTGTGATAAATACGACAGGCGTCTGCAGTTTGTGTCGCTTGTATGCTGCCCCAGAGCTTCGCTGTGCGTACACGGGGCTTGTATGTTTTTAAACACATTTATGAGTGCAGTTTGCAGTGGAGAGTGATCACCTTCCCCGCGGGAGTCGGCTGCGCACACACCGCACCCTAACTCTTTTGGGGCCGTCTGTCCCAGCTCCCTGCATCTGTCAGTTCCTTTCCATTTGCAAAATCTCTCTCCGTTTCCTATTACCAGTCCTTTATTTTGCTCTTTATATAATTTTATACTTTGGGTTTCTCATACGAGAGAAACCATGCGATACTTCAGCTGGTGTGTCTGATTTATTTCACTTAGCATCATGGTCTCAAGGTGCATCCGTTTTCCTACAAATGCCTTAAGTTTATTCTTCTTTATGGCAGAGTAGTGCTCCATTGTGAATACCACATTTTCTTTATCCATTCATCTGCTGATGACCGAATAGGCTGCTTCCAAGATTCAGCTGTTACGAGTTGTGCGGCTGTAAGCGTGGATATACACGGATCACTGCAGTGCATGGATCACTGTGATGTGATGACTTCAACTTTTTTGTGAAGATACCTAAACTAAGGGGAATAGTTGGGTCAAGTGGAATTTCTAGTTTTAGTTTTTTGAGGGCTCTCCACACTGATTTCATTGCGGCTGTACGTGTTTACATCCCCACCAGCAGTGGAGCCCTCCACCCCAACCCCGCAAACATTTGTATTACAGTAACACCTCGGGCTCTCCAACCTTTCTGTTCGGGACAGTTCAGTTTGCCTACAGAAGCGTTTGGCAAATTGCTCCTGCTGGTGAACTCTACTTCAGGCGACAGCCGCTAGCACAGCAGTCTCCCCCAGCATCACAGAGTGAGTGAAGTCCATGAACCGAGGGGCCACTGTATTTGACTCATTTTTTTAGGTGTCTTTTTAAAACTGAAAAGCGAACATGTTGTCTAGTTACATTTCTTCCCCAAACCACAGACTTGGTAGTTACTGAATCTCTAGGCAACAGATTCAAAGTTAAGATTGAAAATTTAAAAACAAAGAAAACCAGTCCTCAGGTCCAAGTAAGGGAGCCCTGCTGCATACAGGACAGTCCTTACCAGTGGCACGGGGGCCTCTAGGAGCTGCGGGACTCTTGACAACCCACTCGGGACAGTGGTCTCCAGGGGCTTTTCCCCAGCTTTCAACTTGTGAATAAAGATAATGTTCTGTTAATTCTAGTTCAGAAAACTTTTTGCAAGTTGTTTTATTTACAATACTAACTTTTTTTTTTTTTTTTTTTTTTTTTTGAGACAGGGTCTCGCTATGCAGTTGTTTTCATCTACTTAATACCACATTAAAGG
>NW_004955541.1:1946797-1957074 GCF_000276665.1 Chinchilla lanigera | reverse complement strand
TTTTGTCTTTTTGAGACAGGGTCTCGCTATGCAGTTCAGGCTGGCCTCAAACTCACTTTGTAGCCCAGGCTGGTCCTGAACTCACAGCAATCCTTCTGCCTCAGCTTCCTGAGTGCTGGGATTACAGGTGTGCACAACCATGCCTGGCTATAGTCCTAACTTTTAAATGCTTTCTGAATTTAACTGGACAACAAACTAGGTAGAAATCACTTTATAAAAAGAGGGGAAGCTCAAAATGTCACATTCCACAGAGCACCCACAATTCAGTTGTTTTCAGGGTAATGAAAAGCAGCCACTTTTGCTCAGACTAGAAGAAATTCAGCGGTTGCACCGGGAGCCATGGTCAAGCCACACGCGCAGTGCTGTGTGTGCCTGGGCCGAGGCCTCCAAGGGTTCTGTCTACCCTCCAGCAGGTTAAGCGTTTCTGTTTTAACACTCAGATAGTCGGTCCGTTTTTATTTTAGTTTAGTACATGGTGAGGGATGTGGGTCGAGGCTCCGTCTTCCGCACATGGAGAGCCAGTTTCCCCAGCCCCATTTGCTAAGGAGGCTCTCTTTCCTCCGTGCTTTTGGTCCCTTTGTGGAAGGTCAGAAGACCGGATGTGCCCGGGTGGTCTCTGCATCCTCCGTTCTGTTCCGTTGATCTGTGCGTCTGCTTCTGCGCCCCCAGCAGTGCTTGTATTTTAAAGTGCTTTCCATGCCTTAACTCATCTAGTTCTCACAGCCTGTCCGAGGCACATACAGGTGAGGCCCTGTGCCACAGTCCCACAGCTGTAAGGGGCAGAGCTGGGGCCTGAGCCTGGGCAGCCGCCCCCGAACATCCCCACGGCGTTCAGAACCAGGACGGGGACAGGGGCAGCACTGGGCTCCTCCTCCGTGGGCTTCCAGAAGACAGAAGCAGTACAAGGCGGAGGCTCTGGGCCATGTGCCTCTGGCCACCTTCCCACCAGAGCTTGCACGGGGGGAGGTGGCCACACCGGCCCGGGTGATGTGTGGGTCCACTAGAAGCATGGGGTACCCACAGCTCCAGGAAAACGGAGATAGGGTGGGGGCTCCACAGACTTAGAGTGGGACGCAGACCTCGGCCAGGGTGAGGCACCGAGCTGATGGTGTCTCAGCTGGACTGCAGAACCCCAGGTGTGTGACGGGCCACAGACGGAGGACATCGGGGCAAGGCGCAGGGAAGCTCCTGTTCTGAGCTGAACCCCCAACTCCACGCCCACCGTGTGGGCCACTGTGTGCTCCCTCATTGTCCAGGGCCTCTTCTCCGTCACAGCAGCCTCTGCGAGGGTAAACTGGGCCCCCTGCATCAAGATCAGAGGGCATAGGCGTTTTCGACCCCACTGCCTGTGGCCTGCAGGTTCTGCTGGCGCGCTCAGCCTGGGATCATCACCATCCCCTGCAGCACCAGAGCCGGCTCTGCCCCTGGGGGGTGGGGGAAGGGGGCTCTGCATTTCTGCTCCCAGGACCTCTCTGAGCACCCAGCCCCAGGTGCCCAGGGCTCCTCTCTCTGCCCTGCACCTGAAGTCGCCGCAGGCCACAGCCCAGGGCAGCGTGTCAAGGGCTGGGCAGGACATGCAGCCAGCGGCTCTTCGCAGCTGCTCCCATCTGGCGGCTCCAGCCCTCTCCGTGTTCCTGAGTCTCTGCCACTGGTCCCCAGTGCAGCCGGGCTGTGTGTGTAGCCAGTTCCAGAGACCTGACCCATCCCAGCGAGGAGGATCGGAGAGTGGGCTCTCTGCATAGAGGCTGGGTGGAGGGGCCCCAGCGGGAGGCGTCCCTAAGGGCTGGAGCCTCCAGTGGAGGAGCTCCAGGGCTGCCTGAGGCTGGGAGGATCTTGGATTGAGGGAGACCTCGTCTGGCCAGGAGTGACCCTGCAGCGCTGCTTGGGAGCTGGAGTGTGGCTGCCTTGGGCTGCAGTGCTTGAGCTTTCCAGGGCCCCAGTGGGGGAAGGGACTTTCATGGGGTGAAAGTTGAGGGGACAGTGCAGAGGTTTAGGTTGCTTTGCCTTCCCTATGACTACATGAAATTTCTGACACTTGGGCATTTTACACCTCCACGAGGGCTGCTTGGCGGGTTCAAGGCTGATCCTCACAGCAAAGCCAAAGGTGGACTTGTAGCCCCGTTCCTGAGCACGCCGTGCTGACCTGTTTGTACCCAGTCACACGTTTCACCCACGCAGCTGGTGACATTTAGCACGTCCCGTGGAATCAAGATGTTACAGCATGGGGCTCAGGGATCCTTTGTCCCAACGACAGCTGGGCGGTCCCAAAGCCTTGGGTACTAGCCGGTGTTGTCCCCGGGGCAGCATCTCAGAGCTGCCCCTACAACGTCGTGCCCCATGAGCTGTGCTGTGAGGACTTTGAGCTATCACAGGGAGAGTTCCCCAGCCTCAGCAGCTGCCTCTTGCAGGTGGGAGTGGACCTGTGCCCCTCTCTCCCTTCAGGACCCCTGAGGGTCAGCCCTAGGGCAGGGCCATGGGGTGGGGAGAGCAGGGCTAGGGCGAGGCTAGAGCGGTGCCTGGGGAGACGCTGACCCCACTGCAGGCTCCCAGGAGACACATGAAGACTCAGCAGACAGTAACTGACCCCTGGCCTGGAGGTGGGGAGATCCCGGTGTCCCGGTGTGGGGACCACACTGTAGTCAAGGTGGGTCCCATAAAGGGCGGTTCGAATGTCAGGCATGGTGAGGCCGTGCACACCCAGAAGCTACAAAGGTTTATCCTTCACTTGGGGCAGCTTTGGGGGGCTTGGAGGGGTCCAGGACAGGAGCCAGCTTTGTTGGAGTGTGGGGCCAGCACACACCCTGGGCTTACACAGTGGGCACCCAGGGAGCCTGGCCGGCACAGGCTGAGGGAGGAGCTGAGGCTCACGGCTGCAGCACCAGACGCCGCTGCGTGGTGACCGCCTCCGCCACAGGCGACAGCTCCAGACTCCCACGCGGGTGGTCAGGAGTCCCCGGTGCTGCTCAGAGGCACACAGGGCAGCCAAGGACCCTTCGTGAGTGCATGTCACTCGGGGAGCACGAGGCCGTGTGGGAGACGTGGTGGGTCCGGGAGACAGGGGTGCGCTCCCCCCTGCACCCCGCAGCCCTCACTGAGGCCCCACCCTCAAGAGACACTCAGCATGGTGAATTATGAGTGGTTCAGCGTGTTCCAGCCGCCCGTGTGCCACCACCAGGCTCAGCAAATGTTCATCTTCTCCACATTTGCTGAGGAGTGTTTTTTAAGGAGACCAAAGTTGGAGAGCACTGGAGCCCTCCAGACTCTTCCCCTCCCCGGAGGAGGTGTCTTCCCGAAGTGGCAGCGCTGTTCTGGCGCGGTCCCGCTGCTGTTTGCGTCATTTAGAATTTACAGAGAGTGGCACCGGCGCGAAGCTCCTCGTCCTGGCCGCTGACAGGACATTTCCGGGTGCCGCACCGAGTGAAGCGGTTCTCACTGATCCCCATGTTTGCCCATCCGCTGTGTAACAGACCTCAGGCTGTACAACCCTGGAGTGAGCCTGGGTGCAGCCTTCAGCCCCCGGGGAGCCTGCCAGCTGCTGCCTGGCCAACGCCTCCACTGCAGCCACCAGAGACGCCGCGCCCGCACCTCCAAGGGCAGCTCCGGATTCCCAGCCCCCGGAAGTACAGGCCGACATGCGCTGCTGCGGGAAGCCCAGGTCCGGGTGTTTGTTCCCAGGCAACAGACAACTGAGCACCCATTCGGCCTCACAGTGATTCCAGAGCAACGTGCAGGCACAGCCCGGCCCGCGGGGAGCCGGCTGTAAGCTGACGGATGGCCTGTTCCCTCACTCCCGTCCTCTCGGGAGCTGCCCTGCAACTTCTCCCACACGTGGGGAGGTCTGAGGCAAGAGGACCTGGGCTTTCGGGCCCCTTTCGCCACCTCTTCTGCTCCCCAGCCTGGCTCCAGCCTCTGTCTGAGGGGCCAGTGGCCATGCCTCCTCCAGGACAGCCAGAAGCCGGGGCCACACAGTCACTGTCCGCCTTCTCCACCAATGGCAGGAGGAGAAGTCGCCTGAGCAGGCACACAGGGCAGTGCTCACGGGGGGAGGTCCAGCCTCCGTCCAGGTCTCCTCCTCCCCTGCTGGCCCTTCCACACCTCCGTAAACCACACGCAACGGAAAACTTCCCGTCCTACTACTGAATCGTGTACAGCTCGGTGACACGTCGCACATTCACAGGGCTGTGCAGTCGCCACCTCCCCTTGCATCTGGGACAGTCTGTCAACCTGAGGAAACCCAGCCCCTTGTCCCATCGCCCCTGTGAAGACCCAGATCAGGGTCGGGGCTAGAAACAGGGGGAGGCAGGATCCTCAGTGGCCTCTGGGGGAGCGCCGTGCTTTCTGGCAGCCCTGGCCCAGATGTTAGGTACAGCTCCCATGCACAGGTGTGTTCTGTGTGTATACTTTATTTGCATGCACATGTGTGTCCCTTTGCATGTTTGTGTGTATATGGGTGTGTGCACACATATGTGCACGCATGTTGAGTGTGTCCCCGTGAATATGTATGTGTGTGTGCACATGTGGCCCATGTTCACGTGTATACATGTATGCACACACGTGTGTGTGTGTTTGCACATCATATTGCACTCACAGAGGGCTCGCCATGGGCTGGCTCAGTATTGCTCTAAGAGCATTTTGCTCTCTAACTCTTTTAACTCTCACAATTCTAGAACAGGTGTCCTGCCACTACATCCATTTTGCAGATGAGGAAACTGAGGCTCAGAGAGGCAGAGTGGTTTCCCTAAAGCCACACAGTCAGTAGACGGTGGGCCAGCATGCAAAGCCCGAGAGCCGGACCTTGGAGCCCAAGCTCTGAACACTGCGGGTCCCTTAGAGGACACAGATGGCCTTGGTCGCCCTCTGAGCCCAACCCCACGGTGGGGCCAGCCCGTGTGCTCGGTCCAGCCTGGCAGGAAGGGAGGGGCTTGGGGACAGGCATGGCTCTAGAACACCCTGCAGGCTGCCCAGGCTGCCCTGCCCCGTGGCCTCAGAGGGCAGTAGGTGCCACAGATCCTCCTGACCACTGCATTTCCATTAGTGCTGAGTTCGCTCGGTCGTGCTCCTGGGTCTGTACAAGCTGTGTTGGACTCTCACAGCGGCCGGTGGGCCCCTCGATCTAACTCGGGCCCTGCCCCTGCCAGGGCTGTGTCCCTCCCCGAGGCACATCAGTCCTGCCCTGCTGGAGCTCCTGCAAAGCAGGCCAGGAACCTCAGAGGCTCCAATGTGAGCCTAGCCCAAATAGGCAGCTGCCCCCCTCCAAGCTCATTGGCCCGCGCGGGTTGGAACCTGGAACCTGGCTAGAGCAATGTGCCCCCTGCCATGACAGCTGCCACCCAGAGCCCTCGTGGGGTTTGGACAGCACCTCTTGAGGTGCCTCTTGCACCAGAGGCTGGGGCCACGCCGCCCTTTTTGTCCGTTGAATTCTTCTTGAAATCAACTTGATTTCTTCCCCATTTGACTTTTTGTTGCTGTTGTTCTGGGAATCAAACTCAGGGCCTTGTGCTCACCAGGCAGGAGCTTGTGCCACTGAGCTGCATTCCCGGCCCCCATTTGATTTTTGGAACATACCCATTGCAGAAAAATGAGAAGATATAAAGCACAAAGATAACTTTAAATCTACTCCACCAAAGAGCAAGGGGTGAACAGCTCTACCCTCACATCCTGGGTGTGGCCCTCCTGAGCCACCGTAGCCTGTGAGAACCCAGACCGTGTGTGTGCTGCCTGTGATCTAGAGTCGGAAACAAACAGCTCACCCAGGGCACTCGCAGCCAGGCCGGTGGCCACTCCTTGGGGAGGGCGAGGACCTGAGGAGGCCGGCCTGTCCTTTGGCTCAGTCTGGTGCTGACCGTACCCGGGGGTGCACCGGGGAAGAGTCACTGAGCTGTTCCTTTGTGAGAAGTGCGCTTGTCTCTAAGCAAGTTCAGGAAAGCCTTCACTCATACTTTGCTAAAGACTGCCCCAGTCTGCTCCTCGCTAATCACCCCGCTAACATCCGGGACTGTTTCCCAGGGACCTTTCCCTGTGGATCTGCTTGTGGATGTGTACGTTTTCTTTGCAGAAAGAAAAAAACGACACTCCACTTCTTGAATTTACAGGAAACAGTAAGTGCTGAAGCCAGACTTTGGGGATCCCGCCGGATCCCCACAACCAAGAGGCCCCCTCCTGATTCACTGCAGCTCTGGAAGCAATGGGACTCAGAATCTCTGCACGCTTATTCTTTCCTTAGAATAGTACACGTTCGTGGTACACGATGGTCACATTCCTTGTGAGGAGCTGCTGTGCGTACACGAAACATCCTAAGTCGTCTCCTTCCCTCCTCTCCTCCACCTCCCAGCGGCTCTCGGTCCCTTCCCTTCTCAGAAAGACCCACCTCCCTACTTCCTAGTGTCTGTCTTTTATTTTCCTCTTCATATCTTGGGTTTCTCATACACTTAAGCTTGTGCGTCTGATTTATCTCCCTGAACATTACGCTCTCAAGCTGCATCCATTTTCCTACAAATGACTTGAGTGTGTCCTTCCTTATGGCGGAGTAGTGCTCCACTGTGCAATACCACACTGTCGTTATCCATTCATCAGCTGATGGAGATATAGGCTGCTTCCAAGATGTAGCTGCTACGAATTTGCTGCTGTAAACATGGGTGTGGACGGATCACTGTAATAGGATGTTGTTAATGCTCTCAGGAAGACACGGAGAAGGGGAGCGGCTGCGATGGCATTTCTAGTTAGTTTTCTGAGAGCTCTTCATGCTGATTCCAAAGTAGTTTTACAAGTTCACACTTCCACCAGCAGAGTAGAAGACTCCTTTCCCCACCTAGGGGAAATGGCCAGCATTTATTATCTGATTTCTTAATAGTGCCTGCCTCAGTTACTTTTCTGTCATTGCCGAGACAAAATACCTGACGCCCAGAATTAAGGAAGGAAAGGTTACTTAGCTCACAGTTTGTGGAGGTTTCAGTCCATACTCGGCTGGTTCCAAGGCAGAGTGGCACATGGCAGAGGGCAACAGTTCATGGCAGCAGAGAACAGCAAAGCAGCCAGAGCAAAAGGGAGGAGCAGCAGCCAGCAGCCTCTTTTCTTCCCTTACACTGTATGCAAACTATCTGCCCCAGGGCAGGTGTAGCTCTCACACCCATAATCCCAGCATTGGACCATGGATTAATCATAAACTCTAGAAGCCCGCCCCATGACTGCATGAGGCTTTGAGGAGAAATTCACACACAAACCATAACAATGCCCATTCTTTCTAGAGTGAGATGAAAGCTCAGTGTTGTTTTAATTTGTATTTCCTGAATGGCCAGTGATGCTGAACACTTCTTCATGTATTTATTGGCCATGGGTACTTCTTCTGAGATGTGTCTGTTCATTTCTCTTGCTCATTTTTTTAATTGGGCCTTTTCTTTCGGAGGAGTCTAATTTATTTATTTAGTTAGTTAGTTAGTTAGTTATATATTCTAGATATTAATACTCTATCTGAGAAGCAGCTGCCAAATTCTTTCCCCATTCTCTAAGTTGTCTGTTCACTCTGTTGATTGTTCCTTTTGCTGTGCAGAAACTTTTTAATTTGATGTGATCTGTTCATTGATTCTTGGTACTATTTCCTGTACAACTGGGGTTCTATTCACAAAGTTCCTGCCAATGTCTAAGACTTCAAGAGTTTTACTTACTTTATCATCCAGCAGGTTAAGTGCTTCTGCTTTAACATTTGGGTCTTTCACCCATTTTTATTTTACTCTAGTACACGGTGACAGGTACAGGTCTAGACTCAATCTTCTGCATGTGGAGAGCCAGATTTCCCGGCAGTGTTTAGTATAGAGGTTCTTTCCTCAGTGTATTTTTTTGGCCCCTTTGTCAAAGATCAAATAGTTGAATGTACTTGGAGTTCTTTCTGAGTCCTGTATTCCGTTCCATTGATCCTCACATCTGTTTTTGTACCAGCACCATGCTGCTTTTATCATACTAGCTTTGTAACATATCTTCAACATCATGATGCCTCCTACTTTGCTTTGATTGATTTTGCTGTTCTGGGTCTCTCCACATGAATTATAGGGTTGTTTTCACCAGTTCTGTGAAGTATGATGTTGGTATTTTGATTGGGATTGCATTAAATCTGTATTATCAGTTTTGTGAGTATTGCCATTTTGACTATATAGTACTGGCTCTGCCTGTCCGGGAAGAGGGATAGCATTCTATTTTCTGACACCCTCTTTGATCTCTCCTTTTCCAGAGTACCAACCTTTCATTGTAGAACTTTTCTTTTTTCTTTTTTTTTTGTTTTTTTCTTTCCAGTACTGGGAATCGAACTCATGATGTCATGCTTGCCAGACAGGTGCTGTGCCACTGAACTAAATCCCCAGCCCATTGTAGAGCTTTTCACTTCCTTAGGTTAGTGCCTAAGTATTTAATTTTTCATGGTGCTATCATGAATGGAAGTTTCCTAATTTTTTTTCTCAGTGATTTCATTGATATCCAGGAACACTATTGATTTTGTGTCCTTCTACGTTACTGAATTGGGTTGTTAATTCTAAGAGTCTTTCTGTAGAATTTTTGGGGTCTTGTATGTAGAGGATCATGTTATCAGCAAACAACAATAATCTGACTTCTTCTTTTCTTATGCATATCACTTTTATTTCTTCCTCTTGCCTGATTGCTCTGGCTAATGTTTCAAGGACAATGTCGAATGCGGGTGGTGATAGTAGGCATCCTTGTCTTGTTCCTGATTTTAGAGGGAAAGCTTTCAGTTTTTCCCGTTTAATATGATGTTGGCAGTAGGTTGGTCATAAATGGATTTTATGGGATTGAAATAAGGTCCTTTTACACCTATTTTCTTCAGGGTTCTTATCAGGAATGGATGTTGGATCTTGTCAAAGATCTTCTCTGTGTCTATTGAAATGATCATGTGATTTTTGTCCTTTTTTCTGTTTATGTGGTGAATTACATTTATTGATTTGCATAGGCTGAACCATCCTTGCATCCCTAGGATGAAGGCTACTCAGTCATGGTGTATGATCTTTTGGATGATTTGTTGCATTCTCTTTGGCAGTATCTTGCTGAGGATTTGTGTACCTAATAGTCATTAAAGACATCGGCCTATAGTTCTTTTTTTGTTATTGTTTTTGTTTCGTTTTGTTTTGTTTTGTTGGTTTTTTCCCAGTACCAGGAATCGAACTCACGACCTTGTGCTTGCCAGGCAGGTGCTGTGTCACTGACCTAAATCCCCAGTCCCTAGTTATTGTTTTTGGATTGGATCTTTGTCTGGTTTTGGAATCAGAGTAATACTAGCTTCCAGGAATGACTTTTGCAATATTGCTTCCCTTTTAGTTTCTTTACAGGTTGAGGAATATTTGTGTTATATCTGGCCTGAAATTCTTGTAGAATTCAGCAGTGAATCCCCCCAGACCTAGACTTTTCTTAGTTGGTAGGACTGTTTTTTTAATTACTGTTTCAATTTCATTGTCTGTTATTGGATAACTCAGCATTTTAGTATCTTCTCAGTTCAGTTTCAGTAATTCATATGTGTCTAGGAATCCATCCATTTCTTCCAAATTCTCCAGTTTATTGGTGTACAGTTTGCAAAGTAGTTGCTAATCATGGTTAAGATTTCAGCAGTATCCATAGTGATTTCACTTCTCTGTCTCTGTCTCTGGCTCTGTCTCTGTCTTTGTCTCTGTCTGTCTGTCTGACTATCTGTCTGTCTGTCTCTCTGTCTGTCTCTCTTTTGAGATAGGGTCTCACTATGTCACCCTTGAGCTCATGGCAGTCCTCTTACCTCAGAGGTGTACCACCATGCCTAGCTTTTGCATTTTTAATCACATTGATTCGGTCTTCCCTTTTTTCGATGATTGGCTAAGGGTTTATTTGGTGTATTCTTTTGAAGAACAAGCTCTTCATTGATTCTTTGTATTATTTTTTAGTCTCAAGTGTATGGATTTCTGCTCTGAGTTTTATAATTTTCTTCCCTGTATTAGCTTTGGTTTTGGATTGTCCTCATTTTTCTAGGAGGTTGAGGTGATTCATGAGGTTATGTATTTGGGCTCACTCTGGTTTTGTGATGTAGGCATCACAACCATGAACTTCCATCTTAGGTCTGCTTTCTGTTTTCTTCTAGTTCATTATTTTTATTTTATAAAAACCAAAAATGATGCAGAATTTCAAAACAAGATGATAGGAAATTGACAATGGTTGCTATATTGCATATTGTTATCTTCAAAGTAGTTGTTCAGATTATCAGATGTAGGAATGCAAAATTGATTAAATGGTTAGGCATTAACCGTTCATTTCTT
>NW_004955541.1:1945797-1946697 GCF_000276665.1 Chinchilla lanigera | reverse complement strand
TGTCTTTTTGAGACAGGGTCTCCTATGCAGTTCAGGCTGGCCTTGAGCTCACTTTGTAGCCCAGGCTAGTCTCGAACTCACAATGATCCTCCTGCCTCAGCCTCCCAAGTGCTGGGATTACAGCCTGTGCCACCATGCCCAGCCTCTGTTCCTTTCAATAAACCAATAGAAATTAGTAGTACAATTATCTTAATTATCTTGTGTACATATATATTTTTCCCTTTGTTCTTTCTTTCTTTTCTCCTTCCCCCATACCAGTTGTTCTTTCCTTTTGAGCAGTTTCTTTCCCTTTCACTCTATCTATTGTATGTTTTGGATCTTATTCACTCTTTCAGTTTCTTACACTAGAGAGACAGTAACAATGTTTACACATGCAGGTCTGATTTATTTCACTTAGGAGTATGGTCTCTATTTGCATTCATTTGCCTATAAATCTTCAAGTTTATCCTTCTGTATATCTGAGTAGTGCTCCATTGTATAAAAATACCACATCTTTTTATCTGTTCCTCAGCTAATGGGCATTTGGGTTGTTTCCAAGATTTAGCTATGACAAGTTGTGCTGCTATAAACATGGGTGCACATATATCGCTGTGGTATGATGTTTTCAGTTCAGAAGGGGAATATCTGGGTTTAATGGGACCACTAATCCTAGTTTCTTGTTGGTTTTGTTTGTCTTTTGTTTGGTACTGGGAATCAAACTCAGGGCCTTGCATTTGTCAGGCAACTTTTGTGTCACTGAGCTATGTCCCCAACCCTCTAATCCTACTTTTTTTTGGGGGGGTTGTGTGTAGGGGAAGGAGTTTGTCTTTTTTAAGACAGGGTCTTGCTGTGCATTTCAAGCTGGCCTTGAGCTCACTTTGTAGCCCAGGCTGGCCTTGAACTCTCAACAATCCTGCCTCA
>NW_004955541.1:1916672-1945697 GCF_000276665.1 Chinchilla lanigera | reverse complement strand
GCAATGATCCTCCTGGCTCAGCCTCCTGAGTGCTGGGATTACAGGCGTGCGCCACCACACCAGGCTACCATTGATTTCTAGTTTCATTGCACTACAATCTAATAATATGCATGGTATAATTTCAATTCTTTTGCATGTACTGAACCATGTACATTATTGGCTAGTATGTGGTCTATTTTAGAGAAGATTCCATGTGCTGCTGGGATAAGTGTGTATTCTGTTGTTGTTCGGTGGAATATTCTGTAGATAGCTATTAACTCTACTTGTTTGAAGGTGGTATTCAACTTTGAATATATAAATGGGGGGGTAGTGGAGGTTGCACCCAGAGCCTTACACATGCTAGGCAAGCACTCCACCACTGAGTTACATCCCTGACCCCCTGCATATATAGATGTTGCGGACGTCAATGAACCACACAAGATGCTCATGACATGTAATTTGTTCAGTTAGAGAGGCATGTTTAAGGGTGAAAGATGAAATAGAACTTGTGGAAAAAACTGGAGTGTCAGTCATCAAATTGCCTCTTTACTCCCAGGAGTACAGGCTGACTCCATTTCCCAGCCTGCCTTACCTGCAGGACAATCACGTGACTCAGACTATCCAATGGGATGGGGCTGTGCCTGGGCAACACCCATGTCCTGTCTTCCCAGCCTTCCCATCTTCTGATGGAGGCAGGCACCCACCTGACCCTGAGGTCCTGGGGGCCAGTGGACCCAAACCAGAGGGGGCCTGGGCACCTCAGCTGGCCCACAGAAGAGCGTGTGCCAATCTCCCAGTTAGGACTTTTGTGAGAAAGGAGCAGCTTCAGGAAGAGCCCTTCCTTGCTTCCCATGGAGTCCAGGGGATGGGCATGCCCAGCCCTGCCTGGCCGTGCCCACTGGTTTACGGAAGCCACCAGTTTGGTTCGCCTCTGTGACTTTGCTGCAAGTGCCGTCTCTCGCAGTTCTCACTTAGGTCCTCTTCCTGTGCTTCTGAATTGGAGACTTTAATCCATTCAGGATGCAGACAGGTGGCTGTTTTCTTCCTCTCTTACAAATTTTACTTTTTTTTTTTTTTTTCCTGCCGGTACCAGGAATTGAACTCATGACCTTGCACTTGCCAGGCAGGCGCTTTTGCCGCTGAGCTAAATCTCCAGCCCCTCTTACAAATTTTAAATTACACAGTCATGTGAGGAATCCACACAGCTTGGGGACCGTGCCCTTGGGACTGACACAGCCTTCCGACTTCATTCTGCTCTGCAGTGGAAGCCAGCAGCCATCCAGCAAAGGGGACCCCCGTGGCTATGGTCTCGCTGTGTGTACTCCTGGCCTCCGTTACGACATCTGGGCACTGCCTCGGATGACCACAAGCAGTGCGAGTGCAGATTTGGCTATGTGCCAGGAAGGCTGGGTTTTCAAACCCAGGCTGCAGCTGCACTTGGCCCCTGCTGGAGCTCATCCAACCTCAGCTTCCCTGCGAAGATCCCAAGCCCCTAGGCCTGCCTGGGGACTCTGGGCCAGTTGGCGACTTCTTGGACAAAGGGGGCTGCACTGTCCCCGCCGCTCCAGAGTGCAGTGAGAGCAGCCGAGCTGCCGCACTGGCTCCCCAGCAGCGTGGTATTAATAGGACGAGGCTGCCGCTTGCCAGGCAGGGACCTCAGTGAGGCAGAGGTAATTACCACGGCAGGGCCGCTGGGGACAGAGCACAGGGACAGAGAGTGGCCCGGGCTCCGGCTCCCTCTGCACTGGCTGTCCAGCGGGCAAAGCCCAGGGTCCTTCTCTGAAGTGTCCCGTCCTTTGTGCAGCAGGGCACCCAGTAGGTGGCCCACAGGCAGTCGCAGTCACAAGCTGGAGGGTGGGGGGCCTGTTCTGTGACATCAGCAAGGTGGGGCCTGTCCCAGACGCAGACAGCACAGAGTGCGTGGGGTGAACCGATCTGGAGCCTGGTTTTAAGGAATTACCTAAAAACATCGTTAGATAACTAGAGAACTTTGAATGCAAGTTGGGCAGTGGGTGATATTAAGGAAGTGTTGATGATTGTGTTAGGTGACACGATGGGCACTTCAGAGGAAAGACTTAGCAGCCAGGATACATACTAGAACACGAGGAAGCTCACGCCTCTGGGGGTCACTGTAAAGGTTTTCAAGAAACAGTCAGGCATGGTGGTGCATACCTATCATCCCAGCACTCAGGAGGCTGAGGCAGGAAGATCGCCACAAGAACAAGGCCAGCCTTGGGCTACACAGCGACAGCTTGTCTCAAAAAGAAAAAAAAAAAGATTTTCAGAAAATAAAGGCATCGCAGGTAGTTGAAATGAGCAAAATGCAGAGGCTGAAGCAGGCGATGGCCACACTCACTGATTATGCTGCTCTGCCTGCTTCTGTGTGCATCTACAGTGTCCTGGAATAAAATGTTAAACATAACCTTTTAAGTGCCGGGCGGGGTTTTCTCACACGGGCTGTGTGACGCTCACTGATGATCAAGGGCTCGTCCTCCTGAGGGTCTCCTCCCTCTTGGCAGGGGTAATGTCCGAGCTCACAAATCACATACCTTAAGCCACAGCAGGGGTTGGTACCTCAGTTGTTCCTCAATAAAGTTGCTTAGAAAAGAGGCAGAGCGAGTCGCAGAGTGAGGAACATTTCAGCGAGCGCCTGAGCCACTCAGGCAGTGCCAGCCGAGGTGCCCAGGCCGACAGGCTGACCCCGCACAGCGCATGCTCTCTCATGCGAGCCGAGGTGCCCAGGCCGACAGGTCGACCCCGCACGGCACACGCTCTCACCCCGGCCATCCTGCAGTGAAGCACAGACCCGCATGAATAGTTTCTGAACACCACACAGTTCCTGGCTGTGACATGCACGGGACCCAAACACAGTAAATGCACCGGAAGTGTGACGGTGCCTGGTCAGCAGAGAAGCCGCCTGCCTCGCTCGGCTCTGCCACAGGGCACACGGATTTCCAAAGTGATAAGAGCCTCTTGGCCATGCTCTAGACCTGCACACCCCCAGGGTTTCTGCTCTGCTTGCAGCTGCACAGGGTGGTGGCCACGGGGCAGTCGGACCCCGGGAGGCATGTCTCCTGCCTGCGTGCAGGAGCTAGGCCTAGGCTGCCTGGTTAGAGGGGGCTTTGCCGCATGAGGGTCCTGTGGGAGGGCCTGGAGGCCGGCCCTGTCCCTGTAAGTGCGCCCCCCCACGACTGCAACAAGCCTCCGTCTGGAAGCCTCCCACACAGCCCCGGGCGTGACAGGAACGCTGTGCTGGCCATCACCAAGGTGGGGGCTGCCGGCCAGGGCCCCCAACCCTGCGGCCTTCCGCAGGGAGGGTGGCTGGCCTGCGGCTTCAGAGGGCAGAGACCACAGCCACAGCCAGGGCCAGGGCAGACTGAAAGGGGACACAGGTGGGCAGTTCTCAGGGGCTGCCTCTTCAGAGCGGTGGCAGGAGGGACCTGGAGCCAGGGCTGGGTGTGCAGGGCCGGGCCCCGAGGCTGAGCCCAGCACAAGACAAAGGCCGGGCTCTGGCTGCCGCGTCCACTCCACAGCTGCCCTGCAGGGCCCACAGGCAGGTGCTCGACCTCTCTGTGCTCCCGCCCCGCAGAGGTGGGGTCCCAGGCTTCGGCTCCCACAGCGCCTCCAGTTTTGATAGGCACATGAGGAAGTGCGTGCAGGGGAACGGGGGAGCGCTGGGTGGGCTTTCGCTTATTTCTAGGATCGCAGGGTGCTGCCCAGGCTGGGATTGAGCCCCTGGGCTTGAGAGATCCTCCTGCCTCTGTGTCCTGCACAGCTGGGATCACGGGTGTTTGCCGTGGCACCTGGCGGGCGGGATTGCTTTTTGTCTCTGGGTGCGAATCATCCCAGCAAGCCTGGCTGATCCTGGCCTTGCCACTGGGAAAGTGATACCAACCAGAGGGCGCCCGCGTGGGAGCGGCTGGCCACGGGGTCCTGCGGCCTGTGGGGTCCCAACATGAGGAGACGTCGCTGCTGCACCCGCCCCACAAATGACTCAGGCCCTCCCCGGCGGCTGCTGGGAAGGTGGCCCTGACACACAGCACAGGGCCCCGCGGAGGGCTCCAGAGGCACCGTACTCCGCCCACCACGGCCCAGAGAGCTTACGGACCTCCGTGGGGTCCCGCCCCTCGGGCACATAGCCCCATGGGGACAGGGCAAGCTCGGGGCGCAGCCCAGAAGATGACCCTGGATGCAAAAGGGAGGCAGGGGTGCTGTGATCGCAGGTGGCAGGACCGCAGGAAGCAGGGACGAGCCGGGGGTTCCAGCAAGGGCTCTGCGGGGCGGGGGAGGCGCTAGCTTTGCTCATCTGCCCTGGGCCCATCAGTGAGGAACTATGAAGAATCTGCCCTACCAGAACCAGGCCCTGGGGCAGTCCATTTAGTCAGTCAACAAATAGTTACAGGGCACTGTAATGCTCAATTTTATGCGTCAGCGTGGCTGCGCTGTGGCAGCTACACACTGCTTTTCGTCTCTGGGTGCTGGACGTTGCTGAGGCCTTGTGGGGTTAACTGTGGACTCTGATGGAAGCACACTGCCCCCCCGCCGGGCAGGGAGCCTCGCCCAATCTGTCGAAGCCCAGGCAGCATGAACGCCTGCCCTGCCCCCCGTAGCTCCTGCCAGCCACAGTAGCGTCACTCTTCCCCGAGTCTCGAGCACTGGCCCACCCTGTAGATTCCAGATGCAGTAGCTTCTGTCATCCCCCGAACGACTTCCTCACATTTCTTTCTCTGACCGCTGACATATCCTCCAGGCCACTGTGGGCGCCTGCTGTTCGAGAGGGCGGAGCCCCTAGGACCTCAGTCTGCCAGGCTGTGCAAGGGGAGGGGCCACACTGACGGTCAGCAGGTCCCAAGACTCACCTGCCGGGCAGCAGGCGCCGTATCTGCGCAGGGCACAAGCCCACGCAGCCTGAGGTCGGCCCTTGACCTGCAGGCAGCCACAGGCCCCTGACTCTGCTCCCTGGCCCAGGGCGTCAGGCTGGGCTTCGTTCCCAGCCTGGAGCAGCATTGCCTGGTAATGAGCTACCTCATTACTTCTCAGACTGACACCCCACTCAGCCACCATCTGCCACCTCACCTGTCACTTGGCCTGGCACCCTCCCCTGCCGGGAAGGGGCAGCCCTGCCGCCTCGAGCCCCTTCCTGTGGGCTGTGCCTGCTTCCTGTCCCCACAGGGGGCTGAAGCAGCCCATGCTGGGCTGTGCGGCAGTCCTGAGCCGGCAGGGCAGGGACGGGCACACAGGTCCTGGCAGCCCTGGGCCCCACGTTTGTCTGAGGCAGGTCACAGAGCTGCAGAGCACAGAATTCAGATGGCGCCCAGCGCATGCACTGCGGGCCCTGCTCCCCTTCTCCCAGCAGGGTGCAGCTGGAATCACCATCCCACCCCTCTGCAGCCTCGGAGGACGGCCAGCCCCCTCGACACTCCCTGGGTGGCTCCGTCCAGCCTGGAGGGCCCTGTGAGCGAGACCAGACGGCAGCCGGCTGAGGTCACTGCGGCCAGCGTGGAGCTGCTGCCCAGCTAGGACTGCCGATGTCCGAGTCCCGGGGCCCAGGCCACTGCCCCGTCCTGTGCTGAGCCCTGGAGTCTGGCTCTGGTCCCTGTGCTGCCCGTCCAGCCCACTCAGGAGAAAGGCAAGGATGAGGAGGGGTCTCTTCCCAGTGCCCGGGGTGAGGCCATGGCCGAATCCTGGGTCACCCGGAACACGACACACACCTCCACGGACGTGTTTCTCTGCTCTACCCGGGGCTGCCCAGGGCGAGTGGTGGCCCTGGCCTCGCGCCCCGCCCAGCAGCGCTGACTTCCTCCCGAGGGTGGGTTTGCCCGGCCCCGTGCACTCCGCCGACACCAGGCTGTCCCAGTTCTGAGGACCAGCTGTCCCAGGGACTTCGGCCGGGTGGTGAAGGTGGTTAGGCAGAGGCGGCCCTGTGAAAACCTGACTGAGCCTATTCTGACCCCCCTTCTCTGCCGGCTGTGCCCTGCCCAGACTTAGACCCTCCCCAGCAGGGTCCTGCCCCCTGCACCCAGACCGCCCCCAGAAGCCTGGCCCCCATCTCTGCGGCGCCTCTGCGGGTTTGATGCCCCGCCCCTCCTGTGGTCACCAGGCTCCAGACGCACCCTCCAGCTGTGTGCCAGAGTCACCACAGCCCGCCAGCCTCCAGGGCTGCCCTCCTCCTCGCTCTCAGCACCCGTCACCTCTGCCTAACACTCCCCAGGAGCCGGCCCTGAGGGTGCCGGCTGATGAGTAGATGGGTAGCTGGTGAGTGGATGCTGGCTGGCTGGCTGGGTGGGTGGGTGGATGCCCAGATATGTGATCAAGCAAACGTGGAACATTTTAATTAAAATTCTATGATTAAAGCCACATCACAGATAAAAGGGTCAGAGAAGTTAGGGAAGTCACTCAAGGTCACCCTGCTAGTGCATCAGGGGTCCAGGACCTGAAGCTGGAGGGCCACTCAGACAGCCATGTCCTGCGCACCTCTCTGGAACCCGTGCCTTCCACAGCGGTTCCCAGAGGTCACTGCTGCCCCAGGACTTCGGTTAGAGAGGTGGCCGGCAGCAGTCTCACAGGAAGAGAGGCGCAGGGGGGTTCTCAGCGTAACCGCCTTGCTGTGCTGGGATAAAGAGTGGAGGCAGGGTGCAAGGGGTGAGCTTCCTGCAGGAGAATCAGACCCTGCCCTGACAGAGCCCGACAGTGGTGACCCCGCCCCCACGGATGCAGAACTCTGTCCTCCTCCTCCTCATGACTGATCCAGCCCGCAGCCCTGGACCTCTACTAACTCGGCCCCACAAAGTCTTAAACTTTTAGTGTGCAATTTTCAGCGACCTTCTTCGTGACCCGGTTGCGCAGTGCTTGAGCGTGGACTGCGTAGGGGACAAAGGAGCACTGGGTAGGGAGAGTGCAGTCCCGGGCTCACTCCGCCTCCTGTGGCCGCCACACGCAGCCAGGAAATTGAGGAGTGTGTGGACCTGATGCTGCGCATGCTCGTGTGACTTGCCGAGTGAAGTGCAGCAGTGACGAACGACCCTATCGCAATGTATGAGAAGACAGGCGCTGACTGTTACCAAGGACACGAAGCTCTTTTATTTATTAAACTTGAGCTTCTTGTGTTATTTAGTGAAATAATTTAAAATAAGTTTAAATACAAAAATAAGGACGCTTTTGTTACTTCAGTGCACCTTAACTGTGTATTTTATAAGCAGTCGGGCCGTGTCACTGTCGTGTAGCTGGGACCGAGTCCTGGACACCTATGACTTAAAGGAGGAGAGGTGGATTTTAACTCACGGTGCTCCAAGGTGGAACCAGCATGGAGGAAGTGCCTGGGCCGTGGAAAAGGTATTTGACCATGTCAGCCAGGAGTGAGAGAGAGGGAGAGAGGGAGAGAGGGAGAGAGAGAGAGAGAGAGAAAGAGAGAGAGAGAGAGAGAAAGGGTCTCCAGGTCCACTGTCCACAAGTCAGGCGACCTTGAGTGGCCAAGTACCTGCCGGCCCTGCCAACCCTCGAACCCTTAGGCAACACTGCCAGGAGGCTGGAGCTGAGGTGGTGTCAGCCTCCGAATCCGGTCATGTGACCCAGTCGGGGTCTCTATGAGTGGCAAAGTCACAGCCCAGCTAAGCCAGGACAGGGCCCATGTGCATCAGCTGGGGCTGGTGAGCAAGGGTGCCGCTTCCTGCTGCCCCGGCAGGAATCGGGCAGAGAGGCTGTGCTGCCAGGGATCCTTGTCCCCTTGAGCTGGGCAGCTGCGGGAATGTCCAGGCTGCTGCAGGCGATGGACCCCCCTGCCCCGCCCCGCAGGTCACCCGGGCCCCTCCTGGAAGGGACGCCAGGCCCGGCCTGCTCCGCGGCTGCTGAAGAGACACGAGGCTGTGCCCGCTCCTGCCTGTCGCCAGGGGCTGGCTGGCCAGGAAGGCCCTTCTCCTACCAGCAGCCAGCTGTTTTCCCGAAAGTCCTGCTGCTCTGGGGCAATGCGGCGGCCGGCCGGGAGGTGGCGACATCCGCTACGAAGAACCCAGCTGGCCGGCAGGAGAGGCCCGTGGGCCCCTTGTGCCCTGGCTGGCCCTGGCACCATGCCCTATCGCTCCTGCCCCCTGCTTGGGGGCAGCAAGGGCATCCAGGCCAGGGCACAAGCCAGGCCGGGCCACTCTGCAGCAGGCTTGGCAGAGGCCCGTGACCAGAGAGGAGCGGCCTTTGGAGCGGTGGCCACCGGAGCCAGACCCCAGGCCGAGGGTCTGGGCCGCCACACGGCTTCTCAGGGTCTTTCCACAAGGCGGGCCCCATGGGAGCGCGGGTCTCCAGAGCTCCTGCAGGGAGTGAACATCGGGAGCCACCCCGGGGCCTCAGACTGCCCCCTCTAAAGTCTGCTTCTGCTCTGACCTGGTCCTCTTAACCCACGCAGGTCAGCCTTGTGCCTGGCCCGTGGAGGGCAGCGCTGTGTGGCCATCGGTGCAGTGCTCCACCTCCCGGTGCTGGCTGCGCTCCCCTGCCGTTTTATTTTTTGTTATCTGCGTTTGTAAATTTAACTGTCTCAGCTTGCTCTTTCAGCACGTGTCCTGATTGTGCCGCAGAACATCCAGGGAGCCGAACGCCTCACACGTCCAGCCACGGGGTTTCAGTCCTAGCAGGCGCTGCTTTCCTGAACTTGTTTCTTTATTGTGAAATGACTATTATTTTCAGTGTGAGAGCAACAGATGATCATTGCAAAATATCCCGAAAGGAAAAGCATAATAAGAGGGAAAGAAAAAAAGAGTCTCCCTAACCTCGCTACCCACGGCTGTCTTGGTGAGCCCCGGGTGCCCCCAGCCAGATGGTGACTGCTTTGATTTTTTTTTTTTTTGAGACAGGGTCCCACTCTGCAGTTCAGGCTGGTCTTCAACTCACTATGTAGCCCAGGTTGGCCTTGAACTTGCAGCAATCCTCCTGCTTCAGCCTCTGGAGTGCTGGGATTACTGGCGTGTGCCACCTCGCCTGGCAGTGACTGCTTTGAAAGCGCTACATAAACGTGTCCATTTATTTACAAACCCTGTACATCTGCCTGCTGTCAGGTATTTTTCACTACACACAGTGACATTACATTTATAAGCATGCTTTCTACTTTCACCCTGCAGTCTTACAAGGCCACTGAGATGAGGAGGGCAGGGGTGCTAAGCTCTGTCCTACGTAGTCATGCGTGGGACATGCACGTGTGAGCATGAGTAGTGTCCAGTTCTCCTGACCATGGAACTCCGAGACTCTGACTCCTTCATCCCTGCCTCTGGTGGGCCTTTGCCCCACAGTGCTTCTGCATGTGCCCCCCATCACTCTGGACGCCCCATGATGTTCCACCTGGACAGTGGCTGGCAGTTATACACAGAACAACTTGAGCGAGTTTCTTCCAGATCAGGACTGGGCTCTGGGCAACTGGGTGATGACCTCACTGTGGAGAAGATGCCCAGTTCGACAGCTCAGTTAAACAACCCCTGGCCAGGTGTGGTGGTGCCTGCATGTCTCCCAGCACTCAAGAGGCTGAGGCAGGAAGATCACCAAGAGTTTGAAGCCAGCCTGGGCTGCATTGTCTCAAAAAAAGAAAAAGAAAAAGAAAAAACCCAACCCACCAAGTTCAGATGGGATTGAATGACAAAATACTAAGAAGAGGTGTGCAGATATAGCTCAGCGGCCCAAGTGCCTGTTTGGCAAGTGCAAGGTCCTGAGTTTCATTCCTGGTACAAAAAAAAAAAAACCAACAATACTAAGAAGAATACTTCTGGGTGTCTATGTGTGATGGTTCCCGCAGGTCTCTTGGGAGCCTCAGCAAAGCCCCAGCCAGGGGCTCGCAGCCCCAATATGTCCTTCTTCATCGCACTGGAGGCTGAAGGCCAAGGTCAGGTGCCCATGGGTCCCATGTCCGGGGAGGACCCGCTCTCTGCCCGCAGCCGCATCTCCTCCCTGCATCCTCACCTGGAGGAAGCGTCAGGCCGCTCTCCGGGGCTCCCCTTGTAAGGGGGCTGACCCCACCCCAGGACCCACGCCCGTGGCTGTGTCACCTCCCAGAGTTCCCACTCTTCACCCCGCCCCTGGGGAGTTAGGGTTCCAACCCAGAACTGGGGCACGCACGTCGGCCCAGCATCACGGTCCACAGCTCTGCGGCTCTGTGTCAGGAGAGCCGGTGGGTGTTGGTCCCACAGGGACCTTCAGCCTGGGAAAAAGCGACCAAACCCAGCCCACACCTTCCCTGGGAACTGCCGCTCCCGTGAGCACCCTGCTCCTCCTCCAAGCCCAACCTAAGCGTGCCCTGGAGAGGGCAGGCTGACCGGGTCCGTAGCATGTCCTTGCACCAGGACGCAGAAGGCCGGGTGGGACACGGTGCTCTGCCGTCCATCCACTCCCAGCGCTCCCGTGGAGGGGCCTCTGCTCTCAGATGCCCAGGTTTGACCCGGACGTGGCACAGGAGCTTTAAGCGTCCTTTGTGTGTGACTTTATGCCTGGTGACATCCCCTTTCTGCCCCCCACGGGCAGTCTCCACCGCTGAAGAAGTGCCTGGCCACACCAAAGGCACAACCAGTCCAACACACACGGCCTGCCAGCACTCACGTGCTTGGAGGCCCGGGGGGCGGGGGGTGACCTTTTTCTCTTTAGCTATTGTTCTGAGAAGCATTTAGCATGCGTAGTAGTTATCGGGCATGTATTGACTGCCTACTGTATACAGCATGCTGGGTGGTGATGTCTGGTGTCATCCTCAGAAGAGCGGTTTGAGTGCGGGGTTATTGTCAGCACTTCCTTTTTTTGAGGCAGGGTCTCATTATGTAGTGCAAGCTGGCCTTAAACTCACAGCGATCCTCCTGGCTCAGCCTCCCGAGTGCTGGGATTACAGGTGTGCAGCACTGCATCCAGCGTGTGTCAGCCCCTTTTACAGAAGGAAAACCTGAGGCAAAGTCAGCCATCACACTGGCACAGGGCTGAGGCAGGATTCCAGGGCTGGCTGTCCGCCCCAGAGCCTGTGCTGCTGGGACACCTTGGCCCGGTGACCCTCAGACCACGCGGACCAAGGAGGGAGGACGCGCAGGGACAGGTGTGCAGTAGGAGCGTCTTAGTCACTTTTTCATGGGACACCATGCCTGACTCACAGTTTAAGGGAGGAGAGGTTTATTTTGGCTCAGGTCTGTGGAGACTTCAGTTCGGCTGGCACAGGGCAGGGCGGAGGGGCCTGGCAGACCCAAGGCAGGGAGAGAAGGCGGGGAGATGAGGGATCCTTCCAGGCCACGCCCCTAGGGCCTCCTCTCGGAACAGACCCCGCCCCCAGGAGCACATTCCGCTCTAAACCCGTCGGGAGATTAACCCGCTGGCGAGTATCACACCCGCATGATCCAGCCAGCGCCCAGACCTCTCGCAGGGGCGCAGCAGGCTCCGGGGACACCTGGGTACAAACCAGGACAAGCAGTGGCTTGGAGGCTGCACCCAGCAGCAAACACAGCCGTGCCGAGTCAGACAGGGCCCCCGGAGCCGGCCCGCGGTCGCACACCCGGGCCAGTGGGGGGTCGCCAGCCCGCAGCGCCCGGCCGCTCTCCCCGGCGTCCGCCCGCCCCGGCCCTTGGCGTGCAGTGACAGGAGGCGTGCGTGTGCGCACGGCCCTCTTATCATGAACAGCAGCCCGCGGGCGTGGGGTGCACGGCTCTCCCGGGCCGCCCCATCTTACGCGATCGCATCCGACACCTTATCTGCAGCACAGCGTCTCCCTGGCACTGGGGCTCAGCCTGCTGCTCTTCGGGGCACACAATGCCACCCGCCACACCCGCCAATAGCACCGGGCTGAGCCGGCGGAGAAGCTTCTGCAGGGCTTTCCCCATCCGGCCGGTCCTCCGCAGCGGAGAAACGAAGCCCAGAGCTCGCCCAAGGCCACAAGCCTGAGCGGGGCGGACCCCAGAGGGCCGGTGTGCGGACCCGCTCTGTCTCCTCGAAGCCGCAGGAGCTTGGGAGGGAGGTGCCGCTGCTTCTGGTCACTGTGCTCCCGATGCCCAGCACAGAGGGGCCCCCGAACATGGGCACCGCAGAACGATTCCCGGCGTACAACGGAAAGAGAAGTCCAGCCTCAGTTTCCCCACGCCCGGAGTCGGCGAGGCCGGGACCCCCGAGATCCTGCGGCAGACCGCCCCGGCCGCGCCACCTGCTGGACATTGCGGGGAGCGCATCAGAGCCGCGCACTCCCCAGAAGCCCGGGGAGACCTGGCGGTGGTGCGCTCGCTCGGGGCCACGCTGTGCCCTTCCCTCCGGGCCGGCAACCTGGGCACAGAGGCTGGGAACCCCCCTCCTGTGTCCAGCCGGCCCGGCCCCCTGGCGGGATGGCCTCGTGCCAGAGAGGGGCTGTGGCGGCGTGCGCACTGCTGGAGCACGAAGGCTCGAGCTTCTGGTATGTTCCTCAGCCGTGAGGCTCCTCCTCCTCCCGCTGGCCTGTGTGAGCCCCCGCCTCTTCCCGCTTGTTTGCTGGTCTTTCATTTGGTTTCCGAAGTTCCTCGCGTGGTCCGGGTGTTCGCTCCTGGCTGTGTTCGTCATGGGTCTCCCGGTCCCGGCCTCCGACTTCCCTTTCCCTGGGGCGGTTTGTGAGCAGCGGAGTTTGAGCTTTGATGTCAAAGCCGTCAAGACGCCCTCGCTCTGAGCACTGCGCACCTTGTCAAGTCCTCCCCGGCCGAAGACACACCGATGCCCCCCAGTTCCGTGCACTTTGCTTCATACTGGGAGAGGCCTCCTCAGTGAGGACCGAGCCTCCTCCAGAGAGGCTCTCCGCACCCCTCACTGTGGACCGATCCCTCCCCAGCTGGTCAGAGGGGTCAGCAATGGCCAGACTCGGGCCCAGCCTGGCTCCAGTCCGCAGGTCGGGCAGCTGTGGTTCCAGAGCAGAGCCGCTGCACACATAGCAGCTGCCGGGCAGGAAGGGGAGGCGTGCTGGGGCCCACCCCATCCCTGCTCCCGCGTGAGCCTGGCCACTTCCCCTAGACCACTTCGGAACAGGGCACATGCCCACTGCGCACACCGCTGCCTCAGGTGTGCCCGCAAGGCCCGGTGTCCCTGCTGCCTGCTCCCCCGGTGACTGTGTGTGCTGCCCTCCGCTGCACGGTCTGTGTTGACTTCCTCAGCCCCTTCCTGCAGGGCTGGTGTGTCCCTGGGGATGGTCCCACTCAGGCTCCAGTTGCCTCTTGCAGCCCTGCAGCTGTCCCCTTGGGGTTACTGTCCCCACACCTGCAAGTCACTTACGTGGAAATGCCGTGGGCCACTTCCTCCTTCAGAGACTCCTCAGCCGCATCCTCCAAGACAGAAGCACCTTGGGAGAGATGGGGCAGGGCATGGTGGCACACGCCTGTATCCCAGCACTCAGGAGGCTGAGGCAGGAGGATCCTTTTGTGTTTGAGGCCAGCCTGGGCTACAAAGTGAGTTCAAGGCCACCCTGCATTGTATAACAAGATCCTGCCTTAAAAAAAAAAAAAAAAAAACTACAAAGTGAGTTCAAGGCCACCCTGCATTGTATAACAAGATCCTGCCTTAAAAAAAAAAAAAAAACTGGGACAGGTCCTGGCAGGTACATGTCCTAACAGATATCCAAGACACCTGCAATAGCAATGGCTGTGACATGGTTGGATGGCTGTCCTCCTCAAGATGGAGCATCACCAAGATATTCAGGGATGGTCAGCAGGCTGGGGCCAACCCAGAAAGTCCAGCTGCCCCACTCCAAAGGAGCTTTGAGGAAAGACAGGGGGAGCGGTGGGGCTGGAGCAGGGCGGAGCTGGGGCGGGGCGGAGCTGGTGCACCTAGGGACCTGACCACCAAAGTTAAGGAAGGTGACCTCCTTCTGCCCCCGCTGCCTGCTGGAAAGTTAAATTCCAGTAGCGCAGCCAGATGCCACTAAGAAAGTGCGCTCTCTGGGCAGGGAACCTGCTCTGGAGCCGACCTTCCAGGCGGGCGGCAAGGACATCCCTGGCCTCCGAGCCAGTTTTCCTGATCCAAAGGAGGCAGCGGTTGCCCCTTGCAGAGTCCTGGGGATCACATGTGAAGTGCCTGTGACACTGGGACGGGGAAGGGCTGCCGTCACTGGTCATCAGTAGCTATCCTTCGTGTGGTCGCAGGAAGCCACAGCCACTGTGTCCTTGGCATTCACGGAAAGCAGTGCTCTGATGCTGAGGCTCAGAGTCCATCAGTGACCTCAGCTGCAGTGTCCAAGGGGGAAGGCAGAGAGGGAGGCAGGCTCGCCCAGGGTCACAGCACAGGCCCAGAGGAGCCTGGGACACTCTCACTGCTGTCACGTCAGGCTGTGACCTGCGGGAGTTGCGCTGGGCTGCGCCGTCCACCTCAGCAGAGTGGGCCAGAGCTGCTCCTTCCGGCCAGTGGAGAAGCCCTGACCTGAGGGTGGCCTCCCGCAGACAGGTAGCGGGAGCCCAGACCCCCGGACCCACAACTGCAGGAAACGAGTTCTGCCAACAACCGGAGTGAGTGTGGACGCAGATCTTCCCTGGACAGGAACATAGCCGGCCGGCACCTTACCACCGCCCAGAAGCCCTGATCCAAGCTGCAGACCCAGCAAGCCGCACCTGCACTCCAGAGACTGGAGCCGGAGGGAGGCCGAGATGGACAGGACAGAGCCGGAGACAGGACGTGCAGGTGCTGGGGAGCCTGAGTTGGCGGGATTTGTTGGGCAGAAGCACCCCATCCCTCCTGCGCGTGCACACACCGCTGAGCGCCTGGACCCCGGGCTGGCGGTATGGGCTCGGGGAATGGCTCTGCGGGGCAGAGGCCCTGGCTTCTGGCCAGGCCTGCGGCCACCCGCACCAAGTCCCCGCGTCTCAGCGGCCCTGGTTGGCGGCAAGGCAGAGGGGCCGCACGCTGCAGGCAGAGGCCCTTGGCAGTGTTGGGCAGCTCTGCTCCGCCCGGCCACACAGGTGCGCAGCAGACAGGGAGACGGGGTCTAGCTGGTTTTGTGGAGACGTGAACAAAACCAGTGGCTAGCCAGCGGCTCCACACCACGGCCCAGCCGAAGCCGAAGCCCTGCCTTCCTCCCGGGCCTTGCCCTCCCGGCCTCCGCCAGCTCCTAAGAGCTGCTGCCTGCTCCACATCCGATTCCCATGGCAACGGCAGACATAATGGTTCCCCTGGAGTTCGGTCTAAAAATAGCCTCTAGATCAGTTGAAGCTTCCTGAGTGAGGTGGGCTCCGCAGGGCGGTTTGCGGTGGCCATGGCCAGGTCCCGGTGTGAGCTCGCGTCCTGAGTCTGCTTGAGGCTCTGGCCGGGCAGCAGATTTGTGAAGGCAAGCTGGCCACACTGGGCCGGGAGGGGGCAAAGGTCCCTTCTGGTGATGTGGGGACTGAGGGCTGCCCGGTACAGGCATGGACACAGGTCAGGTGCTCTGCAGCCCTCCCAGGGAGCACTTCCTGAGGTTCTGGTCGGCCCTGAGCTGTAGGGAAGTGGTTCCAGGGCAAAGGGCAACCGGGGAGTTTTAGTTCCTGGAGTGGGGAGGGCAGGGGAGTGCCCTGGAGGCCACTCTGGCTCAGCCCACCTCACTGGAGCGCGGGAAGAAGGAGAGAAGAATGAAGAGAAGCGGGACCTGCGCCCCGCTCGCCCGGCGGGGTTCCGTGCCCGGTCTGGGAGGGGCATGGGCTGGGCACACACAGGAGGCCCCCCATGTGAGGGTCAAATGTCAGGTGTCCTCAGAAGGCAGCAGCAGAGGGACGTCCCCGCTCCGGAAGCCCGAGACCTGGCCTGGGAGCACGCTCGCTCTCACGCTGGAAGTGCGGACGCAGCACCTCAGCATACAAGGCGCAGGGTCGGGTCACTTGGACGCCGGCTGCGTGGCACAGGCCCTGTCCTCTAAGAACGTGGGTGCACCAGCCGCAGAGCCGGACTCTGAAAGTGGACGGCCCTGGTTTAGGGGTTTGTGCTTAGTGGTCCAGGGCGGCTCGGGCTTTTCCCACAGTTGCAAGAACAGTTTTGCCAACCCCAGGCACGTTTTTGAAGATGCTGACCCCAGCTCTGCCGCCACAGGTGCCAGCCAGGTCAGCCTGGGTGGGCTCCGCAGGGTGCATCTGCAGTTGGGGAACCGGGGCCGAGGAAGAAGCCCAGGGTCCCCACCTCAGCCTGTCTCATCCTCCGGCATCCACTTCCGTGTCCCACGGTGGCGTGCAGCTCAGCAGCCAGCGGGATGCAAACGTACATGCAGTCGGTGATGAAGAAGGCCACCTCACGCTGGGGGCCGGTGGGAGCCACGGCCCGTGCCCAGCCCTCCGCAGAGACTCCCTCGCTGCTCCTCCCCTGTGGACCGACCGTGCCCCGGGTTTCCTGCCTCGAAGCTGCACCTCACTGTGATCCTGCCGCTGTGGGGGGACCAGCCACAAAGCAGAGGACGGGAGCCGCGGGACACAGGCGGAGCACAGCCACCACGCCGGGCAGAAGGACCAGACTCGCAGCCTCGTGCCGGCAGGAGCTCTGTTTGGGCTGGCGTGGTCCGTGCCCACCTGGGCCCAGGGGCCGATCACAGCGGGCAGAAGGTTGTGGCCCACAATGGCCATGGCCCTGGGCTCGCTCTGGCAGGAAGAGGTGGACGGGAGGACACAGAGCTCTCAGACACTATAGCAGGGGCCCACTGTCACCCTCGGTGGGATGGTGCCAGCCCCTTTCAGGTGAGGTCCCAGGTTGGCCCGCCTGACCCTCTGCAACACTCTAACCAGCTGCTACCCGGGCCGGCTTCACAGAAAACGCTGGGAGCTATGGGGTGTTGGTAAAAGCCCCCTGGCTCTCTGGGAAGCCCAGCAAGGGCGACTCAGCGAGAGGCCGTCTGGAAGGAGGTGCGAAGGGCTGGAACACACAGGCTTGTTCCTCCATCTGGAAGGAGGTGGCTCCGGGCCAAGGCCGCAGCTCCAGCCCCAGTACTGCAAGAAAATTCCTTCCTGCGAGGGAGCGGGGCTGGAACCCTGGGCCTTCTGTGTGCTTGGTAAGTGCTCTCCCACGGAGCTACACCCCTCGGCCCTTTTTACAGTTGCTTTGTTGAGATAGAGTCTCTTGTCTTACCCAGGCTGGTCTTGAATTCCTGGTTCTCCTGGCTCAACCTCCCAGGGATTACAGGCCTGCAGCACCACACTAGCTTCCTGAGCCTTATTTATTCATTTATTTTGGTTTTTCTGAGACAGGGTCTTGCTACACAGTGCAGGCAGGCCTTGAATTTGCTTGTGTAGCCTAGGCTGGCCCTGAATTCATGGGTGATCCTCCTGCCTCAGCCTCCCAAGTGCTGAGATCACAGGTGTGCACCACACTCAGCCTTGAGCCCTTTTAAAAAATTTATTCTATTTTGAAACAGGTCTTGCTAAATTCCCAGGGCTGTGCTTGAACTTGAAATCCTCCTGCCTCAGCTTCTCAAGTAGCTGGGATCACGGCTATGCACCACCGCACCTGGCAGTACGGGCTTCTTTTTGGGGTGATGGAGATGTTCTAACTAGATGGAGGAGATGGTTCCAGTCCCTGCCCCAGGCTGAGGCCTCTATGCAGATCTCCCCACTTCTGCTGTGCTGAGTAAGTGTTTACATGCATCTTTTTCCCAAAGAAGCCCCCATGCAGAAAATAATCCAACCCATTTCACAGGGAAGACACTGAGGCTCAGAGGAAAATGGAGTCAACACACGCAGCTGGCGGGGACCCAGGCCGTGGATCCAGGTCACGTGATGCGCAGCACAGCGCCAAAGCTGCTGGCAGTGGCCAGGTCGAGGTCACTGCGGGTCCCTCTTCCTCCTCCCAGGAGGCAGGGCGCGAGGCTACTCAGCTAGAAGCCTGTGTGTTCCCGCGCCGTAGCACCACAGCAGCACGGCAGGACGGAGCGTGGTGGCACAGGAAGACGCCTCGGGCGACAGCGCCCACAGGACGCTCCTCCGCTCCACAGCGGTGTGATCCGAGATTTGCCGCACTTCTGGAGCTTCTCGTGGCCAACCTTAAAAAAATCTGAGACTGCAGCACTCTGGTAGGTTGAGGCAGGATAACTGCAAGTTTAAAACCAACCTGGGTGACAGTGACTTGGCGACATAGTCCGTGTCTCAAAATAAAATATAAAGGACCGGGGATGAAGCTCAGCGCCACAGCACCTGCCTGGCAAGTGCAAGGTTGAGGGTTTGATTCCTACCCAAAAATAAATAAATAAATAAATAAAATATAAATTTTTTTAAGTGCTGGGGATATAGCTTGGTGTCAAAGGCCTAGGTTCAATTCCCAGCACCCTACCAAAAAAAAAAGAGGACATAACAGCAAAATTAGGTAGTCCCCAGCAGGGACAGTGCTGCCCTTAGGGGCCATTCTGGAAGCTTCGGGGTACAGCGAGCAGGACTGTCCCCCAGAACCAAGAGCTCCCGGCTGCCTCCCCGCCTACGGTCCCAGCAGACCTCCCGGCAAACGGGACAGCTGGTCCCCCGCAGCCGTGCACCATTCTCCTCTGGTCTCTGTAGACAACCCCACCAGCATTTCGGAGACAGTCCAGCAGCAAGGGCTCCACGTGGCCCCAGTGGCCCATGGTGGGCACAGAGCTGGCCGCGTCCTCGTGGCCCTGAGCGGTCACTTGTTGAGACCCATTTTATTCCCCTGCAAGTGACACTCCTTTGTCGTGTTTTCTGTACGACACCAACACTGTGCACACATGTGTGCAGCTGCATTACGATTTCTATGGATTTCATTTTAGAACAATAGAAGGAGCAGCACAAAGTATTTGCTATTTTTAAAGAAGCCAGATGTGGTGGTGCACACCTGTAATCCCACCACTCGGGAGGCTGAGGCAGGAGGATCGTTGCAAGTTCGAGACCAGCCTGGGCTACAAAGTGAGCTCAAGTCCAGCATGAACTGCATAGAGAGACCCCGTCTCAAAAAGACAAAAAAAAAGGTGGGGTGGAAGGGCCGATGTGGTTCTGGGAGCTGCTGATGTTTTCACGTTGCTTGATGTTCTGGCTCCTTCCCGGTTGACAGAACCAAACCTGGCCTCAGGAAGCTTCCCAGACTCGCAGAGCCCAGCCCAGAGCCCTTTCTGCAACCCTTGAGCTTCCCTGCCCACCGAGGTGTTGGGGAGCTGATGCCCTGTGAGGTTCTTAGGCCCGGTCCCCCAGGACAGCTTCCACGTGAGAGACGACAGCCCTGCTTGTTTATTTCCTCTTCCCTTCGAAGGGGAAGGAGCTGAGGCCCCGAAACTCATTCCTCTGCAGTCTCTGTGCTTTGAAAGTTCACTGCTTAGCGAGAATGCTTTGGTTCTGTGTGTGCGCGTGTGCGAGTGTGTGGGTGTGTATGCATGCATGTGCATGTGCGCTGGACAGGAAAAAATAAATAAGAATGAACAGAGCCCCGAGGGAGTCTCCAGTAGCAACCCTGCGGTGTAGAGTGAGTCCTGCCGCCTGTGACATTCCTTTCTGTGAACTGTCCCTGTGAGCTCACCTTCCCTCATCACACTAACTGCCCCACCCGCCAGCGGCCATGACTGGACGGCCAGTGCCCGAGGCTGGTGTCAGACTGGAGCAGAACCACAGACAGGCGGGGTGAGAAGTGGCACCAACCTGAAGAGCAGAAGGAGAAGGGGCGCCCACAGGGCAGGGCGCCCAGGCCGAGCAGTGTCCCCTGAAAGCCCCTGAGCACCAAACATGACCCGGCTTGGGAAGGAGCTCACCGACGGATAAAGGCCAGGTCAGGGGTGGAGTGTGGAGCTTGGCACGGTGGGGACATCCTTTTGTATTTTTAAAATTTCAGTTGTGGTGCTGGGGATGCTACGCATGCTAGGCAAGTGCTCTAGCGCTGAGCTGCATCCTCAGCCCTTTATAAAAATCTGAGACAGGTTCTTAGTAAACTGCTCCTGAACAGGCAATCCTCCTGTCTTGATTACTTCCCTCTTGGTGCTGAGACAAAATACCTGACGCCCAGAATTAAGGAAGAAAAGGTTTATTTAGTTCACAGTCTGTGGAGGTTTTGGTCCATACTTAGCTGGCTCCGAGGCAGAGTGGCACATGGCAGAGGGCAACAGTTCATGGTGGTGTGGGGAAACAGCAAAAGCAGCAAGAGCAAAAGTGGGGGAGCAGCAGCAAACAGCCTCTTTCCCTCCCTTACACTGTATGCAAACTACCTGCCCCAGGGGAAGGTCTAGCACTCACACCCATAATCCCAGCATTGGACTATGGATCAATCAAAAATCTAGCAGTCCACCCCATGACTGCATAAGGATTTGGGGGGACATACAGACACAAACCATAACACCTCCTGCCTCAGCCTCCCAAGTGCTGAGGTTACAGGCGTGTGCCACCGCGTCTGACCACATTCTCTGTTCTATCTGTTGCATTAACAATGGTAGTCATGAATAGATTATGTGTGTTCCAGTACAGACGCGTCCACAGAACAACAATTCCATCTTACTGACTAGTAGACACCACTGAGTGGTGCGACACGCTCTTATGCACTGTTTAAGATGAACAAAGTGGTCAATCAAGTGTGTCAGCATTTGTGAACATGTCCCAGTGTTAGAGATGTTAAAATGCCAGCTCAGAGTCGAGAATGTGCTGTTAACACCAGCCCTACTGTCTGGAGAGGGAAATTGAGGCTGCGGCTACACCACTGTCCAGGGTCAGAGCCAGGATCCACTTCCAGGAAGTGTGGCCTTGCACTGATCTCACACTGCCATACCCGCCTGCTCACTGGGGACTGTCCTGCCCGCTGGCAGCGGGGTTCACACTGCCTTCTCCCTTTGGCATCACAGTGCTTGAGCTTCGATGGGGCACATGATGACCAGTTTAAAAAACACTTCCCAGCTTCCCTTGCAGCTAGATAGGCCATGTGATGAAGTTCCAGCCAATCAGTTTAAACCTGAAAAGTGCCTCACACTGCTGGCCTTACCCTTCGGGGGAAACGGGTGTGGGAAGGTCTCATCATTTCTCCTCCCCTCTGCCAGGCTGGAAGGTAAATGAGCCGGCAGGAGCTGGAGCAGCCCGCTTAGCTCTCACGGTAGAAAGCACCACTGGGCTCGGCAGACCAACAAGATAAATGTGAAGGAGCACCGTTGTTGCATGTGAGCCCAACTGGCTTAACCTTGGGCTGTTTCACAGGGGAGAAATGCTTCTGCCATTTAGGCACTGTTAATCTGACCTCTTCCCAGCAGCCAGAATGCAGCCTTCCCGAACACACATCGTTCTGGGTCCGACACTGCTGGGGGCTCAGCCCTGCTTCCTGGGGCCCCACAAAAGCACCTCCAGGATGGAGTGGGAGCAGGCCTGCAAAAGGCAGCTCCTCCCCTGCCTGGGCCCCTCAGCACTGCTGCTCTATAGCTGATCAGGGTGCTGCCTTCTCCACGCACGGTAGGAAAACAGCACGATTATGCTTCTGGGCTCCTCTTCCAGCCCCACACCATCTGCAGAGTGGCAAAGTTCTCCGGTAGAGCAGTGCTCGGTCAGCCCTGGGCCGCTGTCTGGTAGTAGGAGGGCACAGCCTGGGAGGCCTTCTCCTCTGTTTCCCAGCAGCACCTGCTTTCTCGGGGTCAGATGCTCTGGCCGCTGCGTGGGCCTGGCGACATGAACGCTCTGGGTGCCTGTCCTTCAGCAAGCCAGAGAATGGCTCGTGACCCAGCCTCCCAGCAGCCAGGCCTCCACCACCAGGCCACGTGGTTGGACGGTCTTTACTGAAACTGGTACATGGACGGCGCTGGGGAAGCAGTCTGTCTCCTCCAATCCCATCTGACCACAGAAGCAACGCAGCACTATGGCCGCCTCGCCAGCCCTGGAAGTCAGCAGCATAGAGCAGCCACTGGGGACGCACAGGACTCTCTGGGAGGCACAACACCCACGGCCTTTCTGCTCCTCTGCATCTGGGCCCAGCAGGAAGATTGTGTTATGTCTGGTGGTTGCTGCTGCTGCCTACAGGGCCATGGATGCTAGTTTCCAAGGGCTAGTGTTCCCCAGACAGAGCGAATGATCACTTTTTAAAATCCAATCTCAGCTGGGCGTGGCGGCACACACCTGTAATCCCAGCACTTGGGTGGCTGAGGCAGGAGGATCATCACGAGTTCAAGACCAGCCTGAGCTACAAAGTGAGCTCAAGGCCAGCCTGAACCGCATAGCGAGACTCTGCCTCAAAAAGACAAAAAAAAAAAAAAAAGATCCAGTCTCACAGCCAACAATCCCAACACTCAGAAGGCTGAGGCAGGAGGATTGCTGAGAGTCTGAGACCAACCTGCGCTACATAGTAAATTTAAGGCCAGCCTCAACTGCATAGTGAAACCCTGCTTCAAAAGACTAAAGAGCACGTAATGTCACTTCTGCCACCTTCCATTGGTTGAGGCAGTTACAAAAGACATTCAAGTCAAAGGGAGGAAGAGAAAGGACGGCTTGGAGGGACACGGCCCGCGTTCCATTCAGAAAGCACGTGCGTTGGCCATGCTTGCTGTGGCCAGAGTTGGATCATGCAGAACCTCGAGCATCTTCCCAAGGCTGAGAGGCAGAGGAGCAGAGCCACGCAGCGCCCAGCGTCACCAGCACCCAGAGGGAGATGGTGGAGATGCTGCTGGAGCCCTGGCCCCGCTGTTCCTCAGCTTGGGTCAGCTATGCACTGTTCCCAGCACTTACTGACTAATAGTGTTGGGCCACAGGGGTAGCTCAGCGGCAGAGTTTGTGCTTAGTGCAGGCGAGGCCCTGCATGAGCTCGAGGCGCTCAAGCTGCTGAGGACTCACCCACAGTATCTCACGCGGCAGCCGGAGCCAGGCGCGCTGCACACGTCGCTCACTGAGGCGCTGGGCTCTGGGGTGACCGCTTGGGAAGGGCCTGCGTGCCTCTGCTCTGGGTTCCTGCACCTGCGCAGCCCGTCCTTCCCTCCGGAGGGCGACGTTGAGGACGGCTGGGGTTCTGTTTGACATGGCGGCCACCAGCCAGGGTGAGGCAGGGAGTCCACGCAGCAGCCTCGGGAAGCTGGGGATTCTGTGCGCAGGATCCACACCCAGGACTCTGAATGCCCCTCACAGGGCCTTGGGGCTCTGGCCCCAGGGAGAAGAGCGCCATGTGGCTGGCATAGTTTTAGCTAGGCTCTGACAATCCTGGCTTCGTAACACCCCAGCCAGGAAGTCACATCCCCTTGTGACAAAGGAGGAAAAGGGGCGGGGAAGGGGCCTGGTGCCCCGAATCTCCAGCCGGGAAGCTGAGAGCCACAGGAACTGGGATGGCGCCGCCCGGGAGGTGGAGCGGGGGTGTGGAGACGGGCAGTCTGGGGAGGCCGCAGCAGGAAGGGGAGGGACTTGGCCTGGGGACGTTGAGGCCACTGCTGCCGCTGGCTGCTGGCTGTGGACGGCCTCTGCCTGCCAGCTCTCGGGGTGGCGCTCGGCCTCCCGTTAGACGCAGATGAGTCATACTCCCCGCTCCCGCTGGTCTCCTCCCTCCGCCCGGGGCACGGGCTGCCTCAGCCTCGTGGCATCCCCATGAGCATGCGTGGCCCCAGGAGTCAGGGAGCCTGGTGACACGCTCTGGTGACGAGGACTGGGCTCTTTGCGGGGAGGACTGTGGGGGCCTTAGCCTGTGCAGACCATCACACCCCCGAGGACCTAGGCTCCAGGAAGCGGGGGAGGACTGTGGGGGCCTTAGCCTGTGCAGACCATCACACCCCCGAGGACCTAGGCTCCAGGAAGCGGGGGAGGACTGTGGGGGCCTTAGCCTGTGCAGACCATCACACCCCCGAGGACCTAGGCTCCAGGAAGCAGAGGAGCTCGGTCCTGGCTGGATCCCAGCTACTTCGGAGGCTGCCCGGTGCCACCCCCAGTGTCACCCGGCTGCCTCTCCAGCTCCAGCTTTCCTGGGACCTGCCATCCCCTTCCCATCCTGGGAGCCCCCTGGGCTGCCACAGTCAACAGACTCCCTTTCTGTTGTTTGCACCCCCCAGCTCTGGCTGAAAATGTGACTGAGCCTTGCTCCAAGTCAACCCATCCCACACCCATGTCATGGCCAGAGGGGACAGTGCTCCCGCCTTCTGCAAGTGCGGGGCAGCCCCTGCTTCCCAGAGGGGGCGGTGCAGCTGCATGGTGCCTGCGTCAGAGCTGCTGGGGACAGGCAGGATGTGATTACTGTCGCCAGGGGTGTGACAGCGCCCGCTCACCACCCCCAGGTCATTGTTCCCTCTCCCCCACCCCTGCGAGGCCGCCGGCTCTCCCCTCTACCAGCGCGGAGCCCTGGTGCCTGCCAGCCCTAAAATAGCATTGCACCCCGCCCAGGCACGAGCGAGCTCCAGGAAGGGATGCCAGCCCTGCAGGCCTAGGAGCCCGCAGCGCCCGCAACCCGTCCTGCGATGAGGAGCCCTCTGGGGTCCCTCTGCTCCAAGGGGGGAGCCTGTGCGGGTCCCTGAGCCGCAGGGGGGGCGTGAACCTCACTCCACGTGTCCGGGGCTCCTCTTCTCCTCCTCCTCTCACTCCTTGCTCACTCCCGGGGCGCTTTGGTCTGGCCAGCAGAGAGCCCTGGCTGGAGACTGAGGAGGAGGCTGGCGGGGGCCTCGGCCAGGCCACCGCAGCCCCGGAGCCCGCAGAGCCTCTCCACCAGCCTTCCTTGGGCAGCATAGCTGCGGCAGCAGAAGGCAGGAAGGGCTGGCTGCTCCGGGGCTGGATGCTGCCACGGCAGCGGCCTAGGGCCCCACGTGGCCCTGTGGAGCATGTCTGGGTGCCGTGGACTCTGAGTCTCTGTCACAGTTCTCTATGTCATTGGTAACATGACCATCCTTTAGGCGGAAAAGGAGAGGAAATCACTGATGCATTTCTCGAAACACTAGTTCAGAGATGCACCCTTCTCCACACTACAGTGGTGAAAAATTCTGCGGCAACACGGGAGGGGTTGGAGAAAGTGTTCTGGGTATATTTTTAAGTGCTAAAAAAGTGGATTAAAAGCCAGGTGTGGTGGTGCACACCTGTATCCGGCACTCAGGAGGCTGAGGCAGGAGGATCACAGAAGGCTCAAGCCAGCCGGGGCTCCATAGTGAGTTCACGGTGAGCCTGAACTACATAGCAAGACCTTATTTTGAAAGAAAGCAAAAAGCAGAAAGTGTGTAAAGAACCATTATGCAAGCACTCAGAAAAGCTACAGGTACACGTGTCTGCCACACCCCTTCGACAATGCACAGACCCGGGGGACTTGCTCATGCTCAGCTATAGACAGTCCCGGCTGCCCGGGCATCTGCATCCACTCAGCACGTGCTCCAGCCACGCAGCCCCCTCCCCGCAGCCCCGCTGGCCCTGGATGGGATGCTGGGGCAGACCATGCTGGCCCTTGACAAGAGAGCTCTGCAGGGCATCCAGATTCGGGGCGCCCAGATCCTACACCCCACCCCGACTCCCTCTGTGGAGAAGCCGGGCGCCAGGAAAGAGGGTGCCCTCTGCTCAGCCCCAACTCCCCTGTGCAGATGTCACAGGCTGCGCAGCCTCGAGGGCAGCCCCGCCCCTCCCCAGGTGCGGGGAAATTGCCCCCTTCTCCAGGCTGGCCGCATGAGGAAGGGCCCTGGGTCCAGATGCTGACCCTGCAGTGACCACAGCCCCCATCAGCCCGACCCTGATAGGACAGGTGGGACACAGCGGCTGAGGGTGATGTCCCGCATCTTAGGTATATGATGCATTTCCCAACTATGATGCTTTCAATGTGGGATGGGTTTATGTGTCCAAGAACATCTGAAACCACTGCTATAGGCTTTCGTAAGCAGCGAGTAGAGGGTGGGGTTTGGTAGCACACACCTGTAATCCAGGCATTCAGGCAGCTGAGGCAGGAGGATCATCAAGAGTTCAAGGCCAACCTAGGCTACATACTGAGACTCTGTGTCAACAACCACATGAAGGAAAAAAAAAAAAAAGAAAGAAAAAGAAAGCTGAGGCAGTTCTGGGTTAGTTGGGATGCCCCCACCAACCAGAGGAATCCCTGAAGGTCAAAGGTCAAAGGCAGGAGGAGGAGCTGCAGCAATGGACACAGACTTTGAGCATGAATATTTGCTGTAATCCAACCGACGAGCTGCGGGGGAGTCTGCAAATGGGTTCTGGGGAGAGGCTTTTCTGGTTCTTAAAACTGATGCACACAGAAAGGTAGTCTTTCTTCTGTTGCTGGATGCTGGGTGTGATGGCTAGAAGAGCTATAGCCCACTTGAGATCTGAGGAGAGCCAGCTGAGGTCAGGCAGACATAGCAAGGAGGCAGAGCACAGAGAGCTGGTGCAGGGTCCTCGGTGGTATCCCTGAGCGACAGTATTAACCAACTGGGGCACTTGAGGGCTCTGCTTCACGCATCTCCCAGGCCGACTTTCACCTGGGTTGACAGCAGAGGCACAGAGACGAGTCCAGTCACACAGCCACTTTCTTTTCTTCTGAGGGCTGTTGACACGATGTTGGCACATGAGATTTCAGTGGAATTCTAAGGAGCAACTGTTGTTATTATCCCTTCCTTCCTTTTTTCTTCACTGAATACACAATGTGGTACTGGGAGCTGTGGCAGCCACGTTGCTACCTTGAGGAAAGGCCAAGAGCCTCATGAAGGCTTGCGGTCTCTCACAGAGCCAAGTGTCAGCCTGGAGCAGCACCCGCTGGCAATTCCTCAGCTCCGGGTTCCTGGTCATGTGAGACAAACAAGCTCGTGTACATCTGTGAGTGTGAAAGGTTATAAATGTTTCTGTTCATCTCAGCAAGGAAGCTTCTCTCTAAATCCCAGAAACAAGAGGACACAGTGGTCTGGTGTGGGTGTGCAGGGGATCCGCTGAAACAAGAGGAAAGCCAGGGGCTTCCTGCCAGCCCTAGTGTCGCCAGCCACTCGTGAGCAAACACACGCTGGTCACCATGAGCTCACAGGTCCCTGTGTGCAGCACACCCAGCCCAGCTTGCGGAGAGCTGTCCAGCAAGTGACACAGATGGGGACACCCTGGTGTCAGAGGAGGGACAGACAGGGGCTGGAAGACCCCATCACAAAATGTCATCACCAGCAGAGCCCAGAAGACGTTGGCCCCACGCCTAACAGACCCAAATCTGAAGACACCATGAACCAAATCAGTAATGTTCTCTAGAGGCCCCCGGCCACCAAACACAGGCTGACAGGTTTGTGGTGGGGCGCGCTGGAAGAATGTAACTCTTTACCAGTACATGTTCGTCCATAAGATCACGGGCGCAGGCCCAGGCAGTTTTGAATTTACCTTCTCTGTTAATCCCGCTGACCACTAACCGTCCCATCCCTCCAGCTTGACTCTCTCCCCTCCTGGGATTTTGTCGTGGGATAAAGGAGTATTAAATACGTTCTTGGTTAGGGCTTGGTATTTAGCTCAGTGGCATGGCACCTGCCTGGCAAGCATGAGGTTGTGAGTTTGATCCCTGGTACCAGAAAAAAACCAAAAAAATAAATAAATAAATAAATAAAATTTAAAATAAATAAATAAATAAATATGTTCTTGGAAAATTCCACTTTACAAGCATTCTGGTGAAACCATAGCTATGCACAACAGATCATAGCTGATAGATGCAATATTCCACTAATCAGAGAAATTAACATAGTGCCACAATCTTTACAGAAGAAGTTATTTCTGTTTGGGAGAAGTATTGCAAAAACATATGTAGCAAATCCAAATGGCCATCAAAAATTTTTTTTTTTTTTTGGTACGGGGGAAGTGGGTAGCGGCCAGAACCTTTGCACCGAGCTCCCCGTATCCACAGCCCTTCGCGTTTATTTATTTATTTATTTTTTATTTTTTGAGGGAGGACCTCTGTAAGTCACTGAGTTGTTCAGGCTGAGCTTGAACTTTGGATCCTCCTGCCTCAGCCTCCCACAGCACAGGGATGACAGGTATGCACCACCATACCAGCCTCAGCAAACATTTAATAAGCACCAACCATGAGCACGGCCTCCATCCAGCTACACTGGAAATCCAAAATGACAAAAATATCAGACCGGCCGCCGCTCTCCAACTGCTCAGAGTTTAACGAAGGCCCCAGTGTCTGGCTTCAGCGGGGTGGGCTTCCGTAGGGACACGCTGATGCCCGCTGTGCTGAGGCTCACACTGATGACCGCAGGGCGGGTCCACTCAGGTGCCCCCATGGAAAGCCCTCCCTCCACCAAGGAAAGTAAGTGGGTGTGTGAGAGCCACCAAGGAGGAGAGACCACTGCCCAGAAGCAGCCTTGGAGCTCTCCAGAAGCCATGTGCCCCACACACCCACTTGTGCACGGGGACGCTAGGACTCACGCCCAGGGCCGAGGCCAGCACCCGGCGGACACAGCCTAATGCCATCGGCCACGTGTGGAAGACGTGGGTTATACAACAAAGTGCCCAGTTTCTTCTCTTTTCTTTCTTTCTTTCGTTTTGATTTTGAGTCAGGGTCTCACTATGTAGCTCAGGCTGGCCTCCAACTCACGCTGATCCTCTTGCCTCAGCCCCCTGAGCGGTGGATTATAAGTGTGAGCCACCTCGCCTGCCTGTTCTTTCATCTCCAGAGGATGAGAGCACTTCCAACCTCGAGACTTTGAGAAACGAAGATGCCAGGCCTTGGCTCAGCAGGCCCGGGGCGGCTCGCTGCCTGGTGGGTAGGTTCCCACGTGACTTGAGAAACCTTGGTCCTTAGTGCTTGTCCTTGGCCAGTCCTGAGCCAGCACGCAGCTTCAGCCACTCTCGGGGGACGGAGCCAAAGGTTCAAGGCCGGAGACCTCGGTCTTGGTCCCAGCTCTGCCAGTACTCATTTCCTCCGCCTCTCCTCTTTCTCCAGACTCTCCCCCTCCATCTCTTCATCTCTTCCTCCTCCATCTTCTCCTCCGCCATCTCCTCCATCTCCTCCTCCGCTATCTCCTCCATCACCTCCTCCGCCTCTCCTTTCTCCAGATTCTCTCCCTCCATCTCCTCCTCCATCTCCTCCTCCTCCATCTCTTCCTTCATCTCCTCTTCCTCTATCTCCTTCATATCTTCCTCCATCTCCATCCCCTCCTCTTCCATCTCCTCCTCCTTCTCCCTCTCCTCCATCTCCTCCTTCTCCTTCTCCTCCATCTCCTCCTTCTCCCTCTCCTCCATTTCCTCCTCCATCTCCTCCTTCTCCCTCTCCTCCATCTCCTCCTTCTCCCTCTCCTCC
>NW_004955541.1:1910471-1916442 GCF_000276665.1 Chinchilla lanigera | reverse complement strand
TCCATCTCCTCCTTCTCCCTCTCCTCCATCTCCTCCTTTTCCCTCTCCTTCATCTCCTCCTCCTCCCTCTCCTCCATCTCCTCCTTCTCCATCTCCCCCGACCCCCAGGTGCTGGACATAGAATCCATGGAACCCAGGGCCCAGCTCAGGCCGAGCATGTTCTCCACCACTGGCCACACCCCTCGGCCTGTAGCGGGTGCTTCTTGACTCCACTTCACCAGATGGGACACAGGGCCCCGAGATGGGTGAGCTGTGGGCTGGGGCTGAGGGCGCTGGACACAAACAAGAGCCAAGCTAGCAGGTGAGGACAGAGGCAGAGCCTGGGATAGTGCCACATCACCACAGGAAGCTAAAGCTCACCAGCCCCACTGGAACCTGGAGGAGGCCTCGTGGGGGGCTGGGGGCCGGTTTCCATGGCTCGGAGCCTGCCAACATCTGGATCTGCTTTGGGGCCTGCAGAACCATACGGAACAGGCTGCTGTCACCTTAAGACAGGGTGTGACAGCTGCGTTTGCAGCAGCCAGCACAGCCACTGCCTTCCGTGGGGAGAAGTCCGGGTCTCTGGCTGGCTGCAGGCCTCGCCACCCTGGTGCCCAGCACGTGGCACTTAAAGGCCTTTTCTTTGTCAGGCACTGGTTTAATTAATGTGTTTAATTAAGATAGGTTTCAAAAGCGAATGCCTCCTAAGAGCAAACTCCAGGTGGACCAGGATCTATAAATAGCAGCTGGAACCCCAGGCTAATTTCTTTACAACCTGGGTGCAGGGAAAGGTTCCCAACCATGCTCACAACCAGGTGCTGGACATGGAATCCTCCTCCGGGCACAGTAACAGGGAAGATGGGTCCACTGAACACATAAAACAAACCGCTTCATGGTACAGAGGCCACCAACAAGTCTCAAAGGCAGTGAACCAATAGGGAAAATCACAGACAAAGCGCTAATATCCCTAATATGTAATGAGCCCATAAACATCAAGGGAAATAAAGACTAAAAAGCTGACAGAAAAACCAGTAAGGCAAGAATAGGTCAAGTGGCATGTAACTGTAATCCCAGCTATCAGGAAGCTGAAGCAGGAAGATTCCCAGTCTGAGGCCAGCCTAGGCAACTTAGTGAGACCATCTCAAAAGAAAAAGAAAAATTAAACATAAAGTTCAGAGCTGGAGGTATAGCTTAGTGAGTGGTAGGGTGCTTGCCTAGCATGGGTTTAAGCCTCATTATTGTCTCCCCTCAAAAAGGAAAACGAAACTACAACATAAAACCCAGGGAATTTATAGAGACAGATGCAAAACTGCACCCCTGTCTGCTTCCCTAGCTGCCGCCAGGGACTGGCACCCTGTTAGTGCAGGAGGACTCAGGGTCGGCTCCGAGGAGATCCAGCAGGTTCTGTTTGCAGTTTGTGTGGTGGACAAGGTCTATGTCCAAATACTGACCAGCCACGAGGCTGAAGATTCCCCAGCCACGGGACACACAGACAGTACTCCAGTCAGATTCTCGAGAAGGTTTCCAGAGGCATTCACGGACGTGTTTTGAAGCAATCACGGCTTCACTGCAATAGGTAGTGGCTTCCGGGTGCCTGCTCACAGGAGGGAGGGCTGGGGCACGGGCTCAGCCCCGCTGCGTTTGTTTAAAGTGAAACCATCACCCCAACAACACAGCTGCCTTTGGGACCTTTCCTCAGCCACACTCGTGTCTGGGTGCCTCGAGGGTGCACATCTCCAGCACCGCCGCGACGGCGGTGGGCAGACCTGGTTCCCAGGGCCTTGGGAAGCCCTCCAGCTCCTCCATCTTTCCGGGCTCTGAAACTCGATTCTTCTCTGAACTGCGGAGGGGGTGGATCAGGTCTCGGCGTGGCACAAAGTGCCGGGCAGCAGGACTGTCCTTCAGGAGTGTCTCAGCGCAGGAACAACCTGCATGCCCCACGCTGGGCGACTGTGAAGTAGGTGCTGGCCCACTCCAGCAAACCATGAGTGAGGAGGGAGGCGCTGACATGGACCAACATCCAGGGGGTGCCGAGAAATCAGAGCGGCAGCCGGAAGTGGTGGCGCATGCCCATGCCCCGCGCTCAGGGAGGCCAAGTGCGCAGAGCAGGAGCACTGCAAGTTCAAGGCCAGCCTCAACTACACAGGAAGACCGTCTCAAAACAATCAATGAAGCAAAACAAAAGTAGGATGACAGATGCCGAGTACCCTTAACCATTTCTGTGAAAGTGAGGCATACGTAGACGCGAGTACAAAAGCGTCTAGCAAAATATATTTTTAAATTGGCTGTGGACTGAGACAGGACAGTTCAGTGACACTTTACATTATTTCTCAGTGAGATATAATCTCTTTACAAGTAGCATGCATTACTTCATAGTCAGAACTGCACAATTTATATATGCATGCTTATTTATTTAACCTCCAATTTATTTACTTGAAAATACCCCAGAAAGAAAATGTGTGTAATGCATCTGTGTATGTGTGTGTGTGTGTGTGCTATTGGTAGAGAGGAGCAAGAGGTGAAACAGAAATAGCAAAATGTCATTTTTCCAGACACAACTGTACTAGGAGGCAGCGGCGGGGGTACTGAACAAGCCCAGAACTTCAAGGCCAGCCTGGGCCACACAGCAAGACCCCATCCCTAACGCAGGTCACTCTGCTGACGCCAGCCCGTGAGGTGTCAGGACTCACTGGGCGGACCCAGAAATCAGGTTCCATGGCTGCTTCTCCTGGAGGGAGCCTGGCTCCTTCCTGGGCCGGGCTTAGGCCTCTCCATGTGGGAACAAGAGCCCAGGTAGTGTCCACTGGAAGACACCAAGTGTGTTCAATGCCTGCCACCCCAGGAGCAGTCTGCGGGACAAGACTGCACCCTGTGAGGAGGCCAAGGCGGGGCATCCCTCGGGAACAACTGCCTGCTTACGGCCTTACGTGAACTTTGTCAGGAGCCTCAGCCAGGAAAAGCTGGCACCAGGTGACACCTTTGGAGCCTACAGTTTGCAGGAATAGCCAATAAACGACACGTCATGTTTGTGATTTCGTCCTGGGAGGGGCAGAGTTGGGGGCAATTGACTGAGGTCAAACTCCAATTCCAACAAGGTGGTGGGGTCACACGGGGCTGTCAGGACGGGACAGGAGGCCTGTCCTGGTGTCCAGGGGTCCACCTAATCAGGCCCCCACCAGGGGCTGGGTACTGGCTGGCACCTTCGCAATCCCAGGGAAGGTTCAGAGAGGGAGGAGTTACACCTGGAGCCCACACGCCCCTGACCACTGCCCTGAAGCTTCCGTATCTGAGGATCCTCATCCTAATTGCTACAGGGCTCCACACTCCACCTCTTGGGCCACGTTCTCAGTGAGAAGGAAAGCGAGGTGTTGATGTGGTGTTGGGTGTTGTGGGGGCCTGGCCATCACCTCCTGCGGCCCGATGAGTCAGGTCACCAGTTCAGACAGGAGGAAAACCCAGGCCTGGGATCACACCTTTGTTGTAAAATCACCTAATTGGGGGATTTGTGGTAAACCTTAGATTTCTATGACTCTTTTGAGAACATGTGCTCCGTGCAGCGCTACAAATGGGGCGCTCCACCCCTTGCCCACCAATCATGTCCTCTGCATATCGCCCACCCTGGATCCTGCAGCTCTCATGGAAGCTGCCCTCCCTCTGACCTAGCCTTGGTCCAGGCCCTCTGGCAGCCTCCTCCTGGGGACCTCCAAGCCTTTCAGGGCTGGGCAGGCCCTGTGCCTGGCAGGGGGAGAGGGTCCACTCCCCTGGCCGCCGGGGTCTCATTGCACCTAGGCCAGAGGCAAGGGGAGGGAGAGGGTCCTGGATTCACCCAGAGCCTCAGGCCAGACCTAGAGGATGCTGGGACTGGCTGGACCGACAGTGTGTCCACCTTCCTTCCCAGAATGGACAGGGACAGAGCTGCAGGGGTGTAGGGGGTCTCAGAGTACAGTCCTGGCTGTCGGCTCCTTCAAGAGGGTCTGGGTCTCACTGATCCTGTCAGGCAGAGATTTACAATCTCTTGAGAAGTGAGTCAAGCTCAGCCATGCTCTGGGGCAGGGGAAGTGACACTGCCTTGGTTTCCTGTGATTTCCCTGCCTGGTGACCACAAAAGGCAGGGGGCTGAAACCATGACAACATGTCCTCTCCCCATCCTGCAGGCCAAGCCAAGCGGTGGCAGACCAGGCTCCCATGGAAAGCTGCGGGGAGGATCCCTCCCGCCGCTCCGGGTCTGTGTGACTCCAGGCATCCCTTGGCTCCAATCTCTGCCCCTGAATTCACACGACCTTCTCCCCAGATATCTGTGGGTTCTTTCTGTCTCGAGGAATGTGGGGCGTATCTCATCCGCATAAACTTATCTTGCTTCTTACCTTGATTGTACCTGCAAAGACCCTGCTTCCCCAAAAGGCCATGTCCAGAGGCTCCAGGTGAACGTGAAATCTAGGGGGAACACTTCCTTCCTTGGTGACGTTGAATACTACAGCGAGAGGCAGCAAGAAGGTCATGGGGACTTGGGGCCCCTGACCCTTAGCTCCTGAGGCTCAGGCCTCAGTTGTCTCAGTAGCGAGGGTGTTCGAGCGGCATCTCTGATTACCACTGCTAGCTGGCAGGCTGGTCTCCTTTTACAGACTTGGAAACTGAGGGTCCCAGGGGTTGAGTGAACGGCGCAGGTCACACACCTGGCCGGAGGGTGTGGAATCTAGGTGTGCACAGCACGGCTGGGGCACCGGCAGGTTCTAAGCTCCTCTCAATCCGAAGAGCCGCCTTCAGCAGTGGGAAGCAGAGGGTCCTTCGTGCCTCCCCATGCTCCTGTGCTGCCTCGGAGCTCTGACTCCTCGAAGTCAGATACCCACCTCTCCGAGGAGGATACCCACCTCCGTTCCAGGAGCCGTGGGAGAGAATGAGGCCCAGAGGACCAGGATCAGCTCCGTTATTCATGCAAAGGAGCCTGGGTGTGCGGGGCTGCTGGGAACACAGGGTCCAGCGACCTGACCCTCTCCTGGTCTCCTGCTGCTCCTGAGCCAACCAAGAGCCCTGGGGGCCCTAGAGAAATCGTCCCGGAGTGCAGGCAGGGCTGGCAGGCCCTCTCTGCTGTCCAGGGCGGTGGGTGGTGGTGCCTGCTCCAGGTGGGGTCCAGGGCATCCTGTACCGTATCCTGGAGGACCCACTGCTCCTGACCCATCCCAGAGCTTGGGAGGGCAAGGCTTTGGCGGGAGGGCAGGCACGCAGGACCAGCTCACCTGGGCCGGTCAAGGAGGCACAGCGGGTCCGGTCCCGGGACACCAAAGAAAGCCTTTCAGGAACGAGGGGAGGCAAGTCGCCTGCCCCTGCGCCTCAGTTTGCCCACCTCTGAGTGGAGGGTCCTAATGGTTGGATTTGGAGGTGCGGGGCTCCCCTCCCGCGCCCACGGCCGGGCACAAACGCCAGGCCCTCTGTGAGCTCACCACCTTCTCCCAGACCGGCGCTCATTATTACCCTCAGTTTCCCCGGGAGGAGCCTGGGGCTCAGAGAGACCATGGGACTGGCCCAAGGTCACACAGCCCAGCGAGGACGGATCGAAGGTGGGAACCCTGGGCTCTGCAGCCCCGCTCCAGCAGCTCTTCCAAGCCCGCCGCCGCCCCTCCGGCACCGCGCTGGGTAATAAAGCAGAGAGGCCGGGCGCCTAGCTTCGCCCTCAAAACAAGGATCCGCGTACATCTGCGGGAACAAAAGGGACCAGAAATCCGCCCCAGGTTTTCTGCCTCGCCGACCTCCGCCGACCAATCCTGGCGCGTCAGGCCCCGGGGGCTGGGACGGGGCGGGTCCGCTGTGATCGACAGTCCCCCGCGGAGGCGTGGTCGTAGCACGGACGAATCGGCTGGCGGGGCCCGAACAATCCCCGGCCGCGGACAGGTCTCCCAGCCAATCAGTGCGGGGGGCGGGTCCGACAGGCCCGGGCTGTCGCGAGAGGCGGCCGCCCCGCCCACTTGTGCTGGCCGCGGCCACCCGTGCGCGCTGG